>NW_027095748.1:0-43861 GCF_036850995.1 Saccopteryx leptura
TGTCTTTGTTCTTCTTTTTCTAGTTCCTTAAGGTGGGAAGTTAAGTGGTTCACTTGGGCTCTCTCTTGTTTTTTCATATAGGCCTGAAGTGATATGAACTTCCCTCTTATCACTGCTTTTGCTGCATCCCATAGATTCTGATATGTTGTATTGTCATTTTCATTAGTCTGTATATATCTCTTGATCTCTGCACTTATTTCTTCTTTGACCCATTCATTTTTTAAAAGTATGTTGTTTAGTTTCCACATTTTTGTGGGATTTTTTTCTCTTTATTGCAGTTGAATTCTAGTTTCAAGGCTTTATGATCAGAAAATATGCTTGGTACAACTTCAATTTTTCTGAATTTGCTGATGTTGTTTTTGTGGCCCAACATATGGTCAATTCTTGAGAATGATCCATGTACACTGGAGAAAAATGTATACTCAGTCACTTTGGGATGAAATGTCCTGTAGATGTCTATCATATCCAGGTGCTCTAGTGTTTTGTTTAAGGCCAAAATATCTTTGTTGATTCTCTGTTTGGGTGACCGATCTAAAGCCATCAGCCGTGTATTGAGGTTTCCAAGTATGATTGTATTTTTGTCAGTTTTTGTTTTAAGGTCAATAAGTAGCTGTCTTATTTATTTTGGTGCTCCTTGGTTTGGTGCATATATATTAAGTATTGTTATGTCTTCTTGATTCAGTGTCCCCTTAGCCATTATGAAATGGCCATTTTTGTCTCTGAGTACTTTTGTTGTCCTGTAGTTAGCATTATCAGATATGAGTATTGCTACGCCTGCTTTTTTTTGGATGTTATTTGCTTGGAGTATTGTTTTCCAGCCTTTCACTTTGAATTTATTTTTATCCTTGTTACTTAGATGAGTTTCCTGTAGGGAGCATACAGTTGGATTTTCTTTTTTAATCCATTCTGCTACTCTGTGTCTTTTTATTGGTGAGTTTAATCCGTTTACATTTAGTGTAATTATTGACACTTGTGAGTTCCCTATTGCCATTTTATATCTTGCTTTCTGTTAGTTTTGTGTCTTTTTTGATCCTTCTCTTTCGTTTTTCTATCTTTTGTTTTTATTTGGTTTTATTCCATACATCTTTCTTCTGTTGCTTTCTTTTTTATCTCATGTGCTTCTGTGGTGGTTTTTTCAATGGTGGTTACCTTTAAGTAATGAAAAGAGTTCCTACCCTGTTCATTGTAGCACACTATTTTGTGAGTACTTTTGCACTCCATCGTCCTTTGCTACTGTTAATCTCCATCCTCTCCCCCCTTTCTTTTTGTTGTTGTTACAGTTTAAATTTGGTTTTATTGTGTTCTTCTTGGAGCTTTTACTTGTGGGTTTTTTTTTGTTGTTCTTTGTATCTGATTGGAGAACCCTCTTTAGTAATTCCTGGAGTGGGGGTTTTCTGATGATAAATTCCCTCATCTTTTCTGTATCTGTGAATGTTTTTATTTCTCCTTCATAGTTGAAGGATAGCTTTGATGGGTATAGTATTTGTGGCTGAAAGTTCCTCTCTTTCAGGACTTTAAATATTGGGGTCCACTCTCTTTTAGCTTGTAGAGTTTCTGCTGAGAAATCTGATGATAATCTAATGGGCCTTCCTTTATATGTTGTATTCTTCTTTTCCCTGGCTGCTTTGAGAATTTTTTCTTTCCCATTGGTTTGTGCTGATTTCATTATGATGTGCCTTGGAGTAGGTTTGTTGGGGTTAAGAAAACTCGGAGTTCTGTTTGCTTCATGAATTTGAGGCTTTAATTCTTTCCACAGGCTTGGGAAGTTCTCATTTATTATTTGTTTGAGTATGTTCTCCATTCCATTTTCTCTTTCTTCTCCCTCTGATATACCTATTATTCTTATGTTATTCTTTCTGATGGATTCAGATAATTCTTGTAGGGCTATCTCATTTTTTTTGTTTTTTGAGTCTCTTTCTTCTTCTCTCTGTTGTGCCTCAAGTTGCTTGTCTTCTATTTCACTAATCCTCTCTTCTATCTGGCCTGTTCTATGAGCGAAGCTTGTTACCTCGTTTTTCAGCTCGTGAATTGAGTTTTTCATCTCTGTTTGATTTGTTTTTATAGTTTCAATTTCCTTGGACATATATTCTTTGTGTTCATTGAGTTGTTTCCCTGAGCTCCCTAAATTGCCTTTCTGTGTTTTCTTGTATATCTCTGAGTATTTTTAGGATTTCTATCTTGAATTCTCTGTCATTTAGCTCCAAGGTTTCCAATATATTAAATTTTTTCTCCATAGATTTTTCCTCATCTATCTGTGTTACTTCTCTTTCTTTTGTATCCATGATATTCAATTTTCTCTTCCTTAATGACATCTGAGGGTGGTTTTGTTGATAGTATTAATGAGATTTAATAAAGAATAAAAAGTTAAAAAAATAAAAAATCAAAAAAAGTTTTTTTAAATTAATAATGAAATAAAGAATAATAAAAATATTTTAAAAAATTTAAAAATAAAAGAAAATTATTCCCCCTCCTTTTTTCCTCTCCTCTCCTCTCTCCTCTTTCTTGAGAAAATCTTGTGGTGAACTGTGAATTATATTGTATTTAATAGAACAAACAATGCCTGTAATGGAGGGCCTGAATTGGGGAAAAGTAATAAAGGGGCAAAAAAAAAAAGAAAGAAAGAAAGAAAAAGAAGGGGGTATGGACCCACAAAAATCAAATAAGAAAAAATTTGGGTCAAGAATAAAATGATTTGCTTTTAGGTGTTGGTTGACTAAGAGTTATGATAAGTGGAATAAGAGGGAAACATAAAAATGGGGGGACAAATTAAAAAATTACTATTGTATTTAGTGGAGCAACAACTAGATAAAATGGAGAGCCAGGGATGGGAGCACAGCTAGTGAGTTAAAAAGGTGAAGTAAAAAAACCCCAAAATGCCACAAACATAAGTTTGAGTCCCAGATAAGATAATTTGTTTGTTATTGAAGTTTGAATGAGAGGAGATGTAAATGAGAAAGAAAGAAACTAATATAGAGGGAGAAAAGAAAGAGAGAGAGGGAGAGATAGAAAAAGAGAAAACCACTAATAGAAGAAAAAAGAAAAAAGAGGAGAGAGAGAGAGAAAGAGAGAGAGTTAAGGGTTTTGTAGTGCAACCCTCATTGAGAGAAAGGAAGAGGAAAGAAAAGATAATGGGAGATGTAACACTTATGGGTAGTGTAGTTTAAGGAGAGGGGAGAGTAAGACCAGTAGAGAGTTAAACGACCAAATTGGAGGAGGAAAAAAAAAATCAAGGATGAAGATAAAAGAAACAAACGAACAAATAAAATAAAATGGGATAGGTTATAAAGTCTACGAATTATTCTTGATTTTGAGATGTTATCTTCTTGCTTTTTCTTTTCTCTCCCTCTTCCTGGTCGGTGACTCTGTACCCCGGGTTCTGCCCCTTTGGCACGCTCAGGTAGAGGTTTGCAGTTGATAAGTCTCTATGGCGATGTCATGTATTGTGCTTTAATCACGTTGGCAGTTGAGGCTCATTAGCATTTATAGGCTCTGACAGTGAGAGAGTCCGTGTTCCTGGAGCCTCTCTCCTAGTCTTTTCTTCCTCAATTAGTAGCCTGATAGTCCAGCTATGGGGTTGCTGCTCCCTCTGCCTGGATAGTAAGAGGCTCAAAGAGCTGGCCACTCCCCACTCTATTCCCACTCAGCACAGGACTCTGGGTAAGGCTCAGTCAATCAGAGCTGCTAGCATAATCAGCTGGGGCTTCCGCCCACTCAAAGACCTCTGGCTCTGTCACTCTGTCCGGTAACACGGGTGGTCAACCACTCCCGGGGCGCTTAGAGGAAACTCTCGTTCACTATCAGTGTGCGCAGACCAGGATGTCAGGCCGGAAGTCTCGCCCTCTGAGTGAAACCCCCCTCCCGCACTGAAAAGTTCCAGCATTGGAATTGGCTCTCGCTCCATCCCTGTGTGCGGCTTTTTCAAGGTGCTTGGGCGGCCTGAGATTCCACTTTAGTCCCACGCAAAGGCCCCTGACTCTGCCCCTCTGTGGGATAACACGGGCAAGCACTTCCGAGGCACTCAGAGGAATCTCTCGCTCATTATCTGTGCGCGCAGACCAGGATGTCAGACTGGAAGTCTCGCCCTCTGAGTGAAACCCCCCTACCGCACGGAAAAGTTCCAGCATTGGAATTGGCTCTCACTCCGTCCCCGTGTGCGGCTTTTTCAAGGTGCTGGGGTGGCCTGAGATTCTGCTTTAGGCCCACACAAAGGCCTCTGACTTTGCCTCTCTGTGGTACAACACGGGTGCACACTCCCGGGGCTTTGGAAGGAATCTCTTGCCCACTATCTGCACGCGCTGACCAGGAGATCGGGTAAAATGGCTGCCCCACTTGTCTTTCTTTGTCTGGGTTTGGTGCGAGTGTTAGCTGTATTGCCTGGATTGTCACAGGAACAGTTTTTCCTCGGCTTGGATCTCCATGCCACAGCCTGGTTCGGCTGTTTGTGCCGCGGCCTGGATCTATTCACCCCCTTTGCCCACCTTAGTTTCTATATTCTCAGTTTCCAGTGAAAGCCGCCCTGTTTAGGTTAGTGAGGAAGGCAGAGCATTTCTCACTCCCTATTTCCTTCGGGGTTTGGTTATATATTTAGCCAATTTTTCGCTCGATTATACCTTTGGGTGTATTGCAAAACATCTGGAGGCTCCAAGGATAGGTTTTTCTGTTTCTGGTTGAAAATCTTGTTGAGTTTTGGGGGAGATATATTGATATGGCTTCCTACCCCACCATTACTCTGACGTCATCTCTGTCCTTTTTTTCTTGATGATACACCAGAGGATGCTGGCTGACTAATAAGAAAGAGGTAGATGCCAGCAATACAAAGTCCTTACATTCTATTTTTCTAGTCTTAGGAAAGAAATAAAAATAAGACTTGGAAAGAGGTCTTCTCCTTTTGTTGTTCTCGTCACTTACTATTTAACTTGAAGGCCATTTCATTCAAAGTACCATTGGTATTCAGAAGGTAAGGATTTCTGAGAAATTAATTTTAGAAAAGATTCATGCAGGAGTAGAGTTTACTTATGAAAGAAAGGTGGGATTTCAAGTGAGAAGAAGAGTGCCTTAGGTAGACTAGTCCTATGAAGGCTAAAGTAACTTCACCAGGATAAACACAGTATACAGAAAAAGTAGTAAGTAGTAAGGTAAGCAGCATAGCCATGTGGGCAGAGAAAAGTCTAGGTGGAAAATGGAGAATTGATTGAGCAGTATTTGGAGTTACTAGTAAATTATCATAGATTCTCAAAACACAGGAAGTAAAGGAATCATCATTTTTTGTGTGTCTGGGGGGGGACTGACCTAGCACAGTGGTCGGCAAGCTCATTATTCAACAGAGCTAAATATCAACAGTACGATTGAAATTTCTTCTGATAGCCAAATTTTTTAAACTTAAACTATATAGGTAGGTACATTGTTACTAACTTAATTAGGACCGACTGACACCCCCGTGCATACCTGCACACCCGCACGTGGTATTTTGTGGAAGAGCCACACTCAAGGGACCAAAGAGCTGCATGTGGCTCATGAGCTGCCTTTTGCCGACCACTGATCTAGTAAAATTATATAGAATATGCTGGAGTTGGCATCTGAGAAAACAGAAGATTATTCCATTAGTCCCATCACACAGTGAGTGCCAGGGTTTCATTGGTTGTACTAAAAATGCAGAACTGGACTGGAGAGATATTACAGAGGAAGAATGGAAGACTTTTATATCGATTTACTGTTGTTAGTCCAAGGAGGATTTGTGACTCAATCATTAAATGCACTATACAAAATAATTCTGGGGAGAAACCTAAAGAGAAGGTTTGGAAAGAACAGATGACATCAGGATTGAGTCACAGCCTGTCACTTTTGCAAGACAGGACTGGCCCCTCCTTTACCAACAGCACCCAAGCTGTTGTAGATCTCAGGGACTCTTCAGGTTTCTCCTGGTCTGGGACATAGATATCAGTTCTTAGGAACCCCCTGCAGCTTTACCTGACTTTGCTTTTCTGATTGCAGCATCTTCCAAAATGATACAGTGGAGGTGAGGGGACGTGAGGGGACGTGAGGGGACATGAGGGGCTGATGCTAGAAGACTCCAGTGTTCTAATGCTGAATCTGGGACAGGGCTTTCCCAGGCTAACTTCAAACACCTAGTGGGAAGTGAGAGGCCTGCTGGGGATATGCTTGGAGGATGTTTGTCTCACTCCTACTTTATACCCTCTCTTTCTTCAGCCTCTGCTGTTGGATGCTTCTGCCTTGGCTTAGAAACTGTTTTGGTATTAGTATTCAGCAGAGAAAGGGGGTTCACCACGGTACTAATTACATAGTAGTTCTAAAAGTAAAATGAGGTATAGAAGTAGGTGGAGGAAAGAATATTAAATGAGGCTTGACGGCCTGACCTTTGGTGGTTCAGTGGATAAAGCGTCGACCTGGAAATGCTGAGGTCACCGGTTTGAAACCCTGGGCTTGCCTGGTCAAGGCACATATGGGAGTTGATGCTTCCAGCTCCTCCCCTCTTCTCTCTCTCTGTTTCTCTCTCTCCCTCTCTCTCTCCTCTCTAAAAATGAATAAATTAAATAAAAAAACAACTTTAAATGAGGCTTGACAGTGGTGGTTGTTTGGTATGTCAGCTGCTCAGATGACACACCTCTTCTGCTTTATTAGTATCTAATAGGCAGAGGTGGTTGGTTGGCTGACCTTTCTTTTGTGTAGCCTTATTGCCCAGGACTTCAGCCATTTCCTTCTCCCAGAGGAAATGGTGTGGAGGTTGTTTAGATGGAACTCTCTTAGAAATATTAGTACACATTTTGTGAGTCTTTGCAACTGTTCCATTATATCCTCAGCCATGTTTCCTGTCCTTGGAATTCTCCAGTTGGAGAAAAGCCATAGTCTCGGGTTCTACCCCTAAATCCCTGAAAGCAAATGTCTCCACATTTAGACTTGACAGAACATGAGTGAACCCCTTAGGTTGTGTGGCCATGTGTTCTAGGTGTATTGTTATCTGGTCTGTGTTCCTCTTAGACACCAACAGCTTCTAAATTTACATGAAAATCATCCTGATAAACCAATGTCATTTGAGCCCAGGTTTAACAACAAAACAGGTTCCAGTGTTTCAGTATTGCTTTGTTAATTTCTAAAACAAGGATGGCTATCCTAGAGGAACAAATTAAATATTGTTCTATTTATATTATTTCATATTTAACATCAATGGAGAGGACAGCTTCATAAAAATCTGCAATGCCTCCAGCCTCGTAGATCATTAGTTCTTTCTGGTTAACTCCCCTGCTCTGTTAACGGACCGTTTCAAGCCTCACTTCAAACTCCCAACCCCATTCCCAACCTCATTGGCTTCAGGCTGGATGCCCTCTTTGGAATATAAACACTAGCAGAGGGGAGGAATGGGTAACCCTGGCAGAGCTGCTCCAAACAGGCTGACTGGTTTCATAGTTCAGATGGAGCCTTATCCTAGACCTCCCTGAGCAATCAGCTGGATTAAACATGTCAATCAGCATTCTGACTACTACAGGCCATGAAATAATAAAAATAAATTTCAGTAAATATCCTACAAATCCAATGCTGCCAAAATTCTACTTCAAATTCCCTGGTGAGCATGTTTAGCTCTAGGAATTGTGTTTCAGTGGAAGCAATGTAGGAATCACCATCTCAGTTAGAGTAGCTACACTTTGTAATGAAATAGCAATGGAGAGAAGGCAGTGGGCACCCAGACTTCAACTTTTGCTCTATAGACCTCTGCCACAAAGAACTTCCAATTGAGTTTTCTACTGTTGCTGCTTTTGATTCTGATGACAGCTTTGCTGTGTAGACATTTGAAATAGAAGAGTAAGAGGGGGAGGTGCCTCAAAATCTAGTTTTGTGTCTTTTAAAAAAGTGATTATGGGCCTGACTTGTGGTGTTGCAGTGGATAAAGCGCCAACCTGGAACGCTGAGGTCGCCAGTTCAAAACCCTGAGTTTGCCTGGTCAAGGCACATATGGGAGTTGATACTTCCTGCTTCTCCCCCTTCTCTCTCTCTCTCTCCCCCCTCTCTTCAAAAATGAATAAATGAAATCCAAAAAGTTTTTTTAAATTAAAAAGTGATTACAGCCTGACCTGTGGTGGCGCAGTGGATAAAGTGTCAACCTGGAAACGCTGAGGTTGCTAGTTCAAAACCCTGGGCTTGCCTGGTCAAGGCACATATGGGAGTTGATGATTTCTGCTCCTCCCCCCTTCTCTCTTTCTCTCTCTCTCTCTCTCCCTCCCTTCTCTATAATGAATAAATGAAATCTTTATAAAAAAGTGATTACAACAATATTAAGACAGAAGGAGCATTTTCCCTCAGAAGACCAATTAGCAGTCTCCCCCAGGATCACTGCTTGACATGGAATTAGACTCTGGTGCTATCTCCTAGCAGTAGTTTACTAATAGTGAAGATACTGAGAATTAGATTAGTTCTTTGGGAAGATGACATGGTATTTGGGATTCTCATTTCTGTAGCATAGAGTGCATGCCTTCTGTTTTAATGAGTGGTTAAGAGCTGAGAAAACATTCTTAGCCCCCACTCCCTTTTCTACAGTACAAATAAATTTATTACTAGCAAAAAAAAAATGACTCACTATCTCTGAATATATGTACATGTTCCCAGAATCCTCTGGGGTCTAAAATGTTCACCTGCAATCCAGATACCTATTAGGGAAACCCATTTCCCCACTGAATCCCTTTAATCAAACCTTATTTTTTAATACTTTGGAAGAAACATATCTATCTAGCCATTGTACATATGGTTTATTTTCTGCTCTCCAGGTAGCTGATTATGTTTTGCTGGCATTTTTTTTTTGAAATTCTTTTTTAAAATTCTTAATTTCTGTTTTCTTGCTTATTTATTTATTTTTGGACTAACAGAAGTATTTAGTATATACAGGAGTCATGGTTAGTGGTAGAACTCAGGGATAGCATGAATCCTATCACTGAGGCTTCTAGTTACCTCCTAAGAAGTAGACACGGTGAAGTGACTTGTTCTGTGTAACTTGACTAAATCCCAGAGGCTCACGTGGCTCAGTATTGCATTATGTCAATACTGCATCAAGGCAAGAGCAGTCTAACTTCAGAAGACTTGAAGAATAATCTTTGCTAACTTTTTTTTTAAAGATTTTATTTATTCACTTTAGAGAGGAGAGAGAGAGAGAAAGGGAGGAGGGGCAGGAAACATGAACTCTCATAAGTGCTTTGACCAGGGAAACCAGGGCTTTGAACCAGCGACCTCAGAACTCCAGGTTGACGCTCCATCCACTGCGCCACCACAGGTCAGGCTCTTTGCCTACTTTTTAAGTCATAATTTTCTTTGGAAAGGTAGTTTAAGTATTTTATGCAGCAGTCAGTCTTCTGTCATGGTTTTCAGTTCATGGCAGCTGGTGAAAATTGCTTCCCTCTTTTCTTGGTAATCATTGCTGCATGGTCCCCAGTCCTTTTGTCCAGCTTCTCCTCCACTGTGACCTCACACCCCTGTCCTTATTAAGCCCATAGAAAGAGCTCCCCTGGAAAGTCAAAAGAGTGTATCTTTACCAGTTCTCCCATACCATGGTGCAGATTTGTCCCCCCAACCCTGTCCCCAGGCTGTCTGCCCAGGTGATTAGAAGTAGCTCTGCCTCCACCTCTCCCCCAAAATGCACGTTTACATTTGGGACTGAAAACCACCTGTGGGAAGGGAAGTGGGTAGGGCCCTTGTTTCTCCTGTACCTACTTGTTGACACAGCAGTTAAAGATTGCTTTGGGGGAATAGTGGGGAGGCCAAGAAGAACTGTACTAGAATTCTGAACTCATCGAAGGTGGTACAGCATATAGAGGTCAAGAGCGAAGGTTCCAGAGTCAGTTTTTTGAATTTGTTCCCCATTTATCAGCTGTGTGACCTTTGCAAAGATTCACATCTTTAAGCACCAGATTTCTCTTCGGAACAGGTCTAATAAGAGGATGTCTCTTGTAGGGGCACCTCAGCTCTCACAGAGCAGAGGGTCCTGTCTCTTAATTGCTTGCTCCTGAGTCTTCACAGAGCCTTGCTCTCTGGGAAATGCTTCAAGGGTTCCCTTCCTTGGGAGCTAGGGGCTTGGAAAGCTAGATGTAACCTAGTTTGATGGGCTGCAAAGAGGCCAATCACCCAAGGAGTTTCCATTGTTTTCTGCTTTACCATTCAGGCCTGATGGGAGTGGGTTTATTATTCTTGACCCCTAGAAATAGCAGATGGGCTGCAGTGTAAGTGGTCTGTGATTTGCCTTATTAGTAATTTTATAACATCTCCATGTTTATTCTATTTCTCCTTAGTGCTTATGTAGATTATTAAAAATTATATCACTGGTATCCTTGAAGAAGCGGAGAAATAATGCATAAAGCATTGTTTTGCAGCCAGTTTAGGAGGGTGACAATCTCAAGGAATAGAGAACACAGTGGTGGCAGTGGAGAGAAAAGGGCAGCATGCTGAGGTATTGGAACCTGCTTCAGAAAAAGAGGACTTTGAGATGCCAGACTGAGTGTGAGAGGGAGAAGGACCCCACATGGCAAGTGTGACCAAGCTGTAGAACTTTCAGAGTGCAGAGCAATATGAGTGCAGGGCCTTCTTTTTAAAAAGAATTTCATGATGGCGACAATAGCACATGAATCTGAGCTTGGGGCCCTTGTAGCACAGGGGGTCCTGTGTGACTGCAGAAGTTGTGCAGCTATAGCGCTGGTCTGAAGGTGGCTAAGGTGACTCTCCCTGTGTTCTCACTGTGGTGCTTAACAAACTCCATTTATGGTAGCAGGTTCTGTCTCTAAGCTCCATGAGAATGGCACAAGCAGGGATGTGCTGGAAAGGAAGCTACTGGTGTGGAGGGAGGAAGGGAGTCGTATGTCGGTTACATGACCTTGCCACCATCCTGCTCCTTGAGCTCTGGCAGTAGTGAGGTGGTGGTCCTCTGACATAGAATGAGCCTTGTTTTATCTCCCAGGACTTGAGTTTACCTTCAGTTTCAGCAAATGCTTTTTTTTTTTAAGCAAGAGATTGACAGAGGTACAGGCAGGGACAGACAGAGTAAGGGAGATGAAAAGCATCAACTCATGGTTGCGGCACCTTAGTTGTTCATTGATTGCTTTCTTATATGTGCCTTTACCAGGAGGCTACAGCAGACCGAGTGACCCCTTGCTCAAGCTAGCGACCTTATACTCAAGCCAGTGGCCTTTTGGGTTCAAGCCAGCGATCATGGGATCATGTCTATGATTGTGTGCTCAACCCGGCGACCTTAGTGTTTTGAACCTGATTCCTCAGCATTCCAGGTGGATGTTCTATTCACTGCATCACCCCCTGGTCAGGCCCAGCAAACATTTTAATCAGAAGTTCTATAAAAGGATACTGATTCTAAGGCTGAAGTGAAGACAAAAATTCATCTTTGTTTTTTTGAAAGCAGAAAGATAAAATTCAGTGGGAGAAAGGAAGACAGGGTTGATAATCAGGATTTGATTCTCAATGGAACATTTGTAAATATCATAAAAGCAGATGTCTTCCAGGGAGACAAGCTGTTGTTGAAGGATGGGGTGTTAGTGCTGTCTGGTTAACAAGATTTAATCTGAGAAAGTTTATTTTCCTGATGACCACTGAAAAAAATGCTGTTGTTCTGGCTTCATTAACCCAGTAGGGTGCTGTCTGAAAGATAATTTACTTTTTGTTCTAGAGGTTGTTTCATCTGTGTTAGAAAAAAAAAGAAGACTAGATATTTATATTCTTATAATCCCAATGTAGCTGGGTTTAACAAAGTGAATATCTAATGCAAGGATTCTTCAAGTTGGTGGGAAAGAAGGTTTCCTGCGTTAAGTTATATCAACACATGAGTTTCCATTAAGTCTGATTTTGTTTTTCTGTCTTGGACTTTTGCCTGTGAAGCGCTTAAATCTGCTGAGCGCAATGATGAACAAAAAGTATCTTGAATGCTGGCTGTTAAGGGATCATACAACTTAGTTTTCTTCTGAGTCTACATTTGTTGAAATATGCTATTCACCTTGTCCTCTAACATTTCCTAAAATAACTCTGAAGAATGCAGCTAATGCAATTACTGTTAATTTGAGTGCTCCACTGGTGACCCATCTGCCTACTTGAAGATGGTGATGGGAAATCAGATTTTTAAATATTGGTTAATGGAAACTTTTTTATAATAAGAAAGCACGCACTCAGAATGTCTCTTGGGTGGCATCGCAGCAGAGCGCCCGAGGAGGCTGTGAGGCTCAGCCTTCTCACCCAGATGGCTCCAGCCTGCTGGTCTCCTCACTGCCTCTGCTCCTGAGTCACCTGGAACAAGGACTGGTCCATTTCCCTGCAGGGACTGAGTGGCCCAGGGCCTCCTCTGCAGACCTTGGCTGCCTTCAGCTGGAATGATGAGGTTCGGAGCCTTCCACTGCACATTCCAACCATCCTTTCTTTCTTTATTTCTTTTTTTTTCTGAAGCTGAAAACGGGGAGAGACAGTCAGACAGACTCCTGCATGCGCCCGACCAGGATCCACAGGGCACACACACCAGGGGCGACGCTCTGCCCACCAGGGGGCGATGCTCTGCCTCTCCGGGGCATCGCTCTGCCACGACCAGAGCCAGTCTAGTGCCTGGGGCAGAGGCCAAGGAGCCATCCCCAGCACCTGGGACATCTTTGCTTCAATGGAGCCTTGGCTGCGGGAGGGGAGGGGAGAGAGAGAGAGGAAGGAGGGGAGGTGGAGAAGCAAATGGGTGCTTCTCCTATGTGCCCTGGCCGGGAATCAAACCCGGGTCCCCCTCATGCCAGGCCGACGCTCTACCGCTGAGCCAACCGGCCAGGGCGACAACCATCCTTTCTAAATGACTTCAGTGACTCTTCTCAAAATAAAGCAGAGGGACCCAACCAGAGGTCGACATTTATGAAAAGCACGGGGCAGCACTTAAGTGTAGAAACGTGGTTATTTATCTTTGTTAGTTATAGCCTGCACATCAGCAGAGGGAGGGAGAGCCTTGCCACACTGGGGGTGGGGGTCTAAGCCTCCACGTGCTTTCTAAGTCACTGGCTCCTGAATGCTATTCCAAGGGCAATGCCACTCAGCTCCAGCAGAGCCACGTGGGAAGCTTTAAAAAATTCAGATTTCTAGGTGCAGCTGTGGTGATGCTAATGCATTAGATCAGAAGTGAAACCCAGGATGCCATCTACATTTTTATTTTAATTTTTTTAATGTTTATTTTAGCGAGAGAGGAAGGGTGAGAGAGACAGAAACATTGACCTGTTCCTGTATGTGCCCTGACCGGGGATTGAACCAGCAACCTCTGAGCTTCAAGACAACCCTCCAACCAACTGAGCTCTCCCACCAGGGCACCATCTGCATTTTTAAAGGGCTCCTGTGCTAAGTCTGACACACACACCAAGTTTAGGAACTGCTAGAAAGACTTTTGAGGCATATGTCATGTTAAAATATAATTGACTTTTTAAAGTGAAAGTACATTTTTATTATGAAATGTTACATTCTCATGTAAAGACTTCAAAAAAAATCTAGAAAACCATAAATATGAAACTAAATATCATTGAAAGTTTTTTTTATACTCAGAGGTTAATACTGTAAAGATTTTGGAGAAATTGTTTTTCAAAGAATTTGACATGAAAATATATGTGTGTATAACTTAAAATACATGTTTGGTTTTTTTTAGATAATCTTTTAAAAAGAAATATTTCAGATTATGACCGAAATGATAGAACTGAGTTTCTCCTCTGATGTAAAAGGATGCTTGCAGGTGGATAGGAGTGACCGTAACCAACTAGGTTAGAATAAAATTGGCTGAGGACAAGCCCAGTCACGGGCACTGCCAGGAGACCTTCTGGTGATTGCGGGTGATACTGAAGGGCAAAGAAAGAACATAGAGGAAGCATCAGAAATACAGAGAGATTAAATGTGTAGAGCAATACTGCCTTCTGTCTGATGGTCTGAGCAAGTCCTTCCCAGGGTCACTGTGAGCCTGGAGTTCAGGCAGCATGTTCTAATGAGAAACAGAAATGAGCGCTTTCCGTATTGAAGGAGGAGGCTTCATTTTCCTGGACCATGGGAAAGTGTTGTGAGACCATGAGAGAATCTGCCTATTAGTATCAATGGACCAGCTTCATTAGGCCTCACCAAGAGGCGGCGATAAACTGAATGTGTCTGTTGTCCAGGAAAATAAATTTTGTAGAGGATGCCAAAATTGTAGATGCAGAACATGTGAATCAGAGGCAAAATGCGCTCATTTTAAATAAACAGGGTTTTTTGGTGTTTGGCCCATTTCCTAGCCGCCTTTGGCATTTTTTTTTTTTACAGTAATGAAGTTAGGACTTAACAAGGTAGAACTACGGTAGTTGAAATCTTGAATTGTGTGGCAGAAATGTTTTCTTTGCTTTATTTAACATCTATAAGATATGTTATGGAAAGGGTAAGGTGATTGGAATTAATCTCAGCCCCATATAAAGGAGGTTGTAGATCAAAGCAAGGTAGAACCCATGGATTGCATTGACCACTGCACTATCTTTAGGCTACCTCTGCCTCATTAAGAGTGCTGAGCATTGTGAAATAAGAAAGCTGGTTAACAACTGAGCTCCATGGGCAGTAATGCAGCTCTAAATGTTGCTCTTACCATTACAATTTTTGTTGTCCTCACAACTATCTTTGTTTGGGGTTCAGTAGTTGGTTATTGAGCTGAGCAATTTACATATATTGTCCAAGTCCTCCTAAGAATTCAATGAGGATGGTCTTATTATATTATAAATGAGAAACTCAGGATTAGTGAGGTTAATTTAACTTGGTGTTGTTACGAGTCGGGGGCACAGAGAGAGAGATCAGCAGATGAAATCAACAAGGACTAGCAAAGGACCACCGCTCGCTCAGGCAAATGGCCGCGAGTTCACGCTGTGTCCTAATTTTATTCACAAGACTTCAAAAAGCTTGTTTACTAAAAAATTGGCATAACATCAAGTGTAACTTTTACTTAAAGATACATGGAGTGCACCTGCAAGATAGCTTAGTAACAACATAATATCAGAAGGCATTAATTGCTATTGCTTCTATGGCTCACATAACATTCCTCTCCTTATCTTAAGGGATAACCATGGAAAGTATAGAAATCTTATGAGAATGTTTTACTAAGAAAAAGCCCAGAAACTGCCTTCAGTCACATAGACCTGTTTCAGTGACCTGCCTTCAAGTCAAAAAACAATTTTCTTGGCAAAACATTCTTTTCTTGTTGGCTGTGTTCCCATCCAAGGCCATGCAATGGGTTATTCCACTACATTTCCCCCTTTTTGTTTATGCTGAATGTTATGAAGCACCACAGAAAACACAGCCTTCTGTCATTTATTCCTATATCTCTTGCTTTAATTTGTCGACAGACTACATATAAAAGAAAACATAGAATGAATATTATTATAAAAAGTCTTACAGTGGATCCCCAAAATTCTTTAATATATTCAATAGGATTTAATTGTGATAAATTATCCATTAATCCCTTCAATATAGGTTGACCTGTCAGAATTTCTAATTTTCTTTGAAAAGCTTCATGACTATGTCTTTGTAATTTAATGATTTCTTTAGTTACATTATAATGATTTAACAAATAATTTTTTAACATTTTCCTAATGGAAATAAGTACAATTTTAAGAAATAGGGGTAACACAAAAAGTAGTTATATTCTAATTACATCTGAGCTTAATTTGTCTTTGCAGGCTAACAATTTGATCTCTTAACATAATTATAGTCTGTTCTAAATTATTAATTTTAGTATTAATGTTACTATTTATACATTATTGAGAAGTCCGCAGTTGTTCAGAATCTTCATGCCATTTTTGCAGACAGTCCACAGTCTATAATTTGATGTAATGTAACTCCAGATACAGTAGCCACGGTGGTTACAGCTATTAGTCCCATAACAATGATGATGATCAGTCCAAATAGTCTCTTGGTTCGCTTCAAGGACTTAATAAGATGTTGTAACAGCATCATGAAAGGGGAACCCTGCCACATCTGATATATCTGTACTGGAATCTAGACTCCTGTTCAGTTTCTTAAAATGTAAAGACTTTGACTTTTTTATTAAAAAGAATAGAAGAGTTAATACATGTATAAAAAGCACACTTATTGCAAGTTATTGAATAATTTTCAGCTATTTGGTTTCACCTATAACAAACATATAAAGCAATCTAACACAAGCAGATATGAAATGTGTTTCATTATTCTTAAAGATTAACATAATATGATTAGAAGAATAATTTCTCCAGATTTTTTCTTTCTACACTGACATATGTTTAAGTGCCATGGCTACTTTCCACAAATGATATTGTATAGGACCAAATTTTATATGAGGAGCTTGAGGTGACATCCCTCCTCTATGCTATATGATAGTATGATTACTTTGATCACCAGCTGTAATTAAACCATTGTTCTTATGCCACCTTAAATCAGCACCCTGCCCTTTAACTTGGGCAGAGCTATGAGGGCTTTAATCTATAACGTTTTATGTACATATGTATTACTTTTAAATCTATGTCCTTGTAACAATTTTTTTTTCATCTCCTTTACTGTTATGTTTGACAATAGAGAGCCAAGCTTGAGCTTCTATGTTTAAACAATGTGGCTCATGTCCTATACATATAGGTAATTCCTCAACTCCTGTTGTATAATTTTCTAATTTTACACCTTCTTTCGAAGGTGTTAAGGGACCTCTATCATTAAAAGGTCCTAGAAGCCAATTAGAGTCATTAACAAAATAGAAAAGGCACTATTTTCCTAATGAATAGCTCTACTTAATGGAGGATTAGGAACATATGCCTAATAACTAAAGTTTTCAGCTCTACTTACCAGAATATTTACCAAAGCAATCATTGCTAAAAACAGGTTAGTAGCATTTTTTTTCTAGTAGCTTGTAGCATATTTATACCACTTAAGATCAGTTTTTTAAGTTGAACCCAACTTGGTATTTTAGCCTTTTCAACACCAAGCAGCAGTACCTTTAAGATTCTTCTTTTGAAATTCATTTCTTCCATCTCAGCAATGGGCAGATATGGAAAGAATCTATTGTTCTTATTTATGTTGTTAGTTTAATTCTGCGAGCAGGACCTCACCAGATTCTGCAATGACACAAGCAAACCCTCTTCCCCAATGTTGCATACACTAGGTACCTATTGATCCAACTCACTTTTATAATGCACAGGTTGATTAATCTTAGAACTGTTATTTTTTGTCCAATGTCTGTCTGCAGCAAATTATCTTCTCCTGTATTTAAGAAATTTAAAGTAAATAAAGCTTTGTGTAACATAATTCTAGGGAATAATCTCCTTTCTTCTCTCCCCTTTTGTTTAAGTAACATATTTTTTAGAGTGCAATTACTACATTCAATAATCACTTGTTCTTCTGGATTATATGGAATTCTAGTAGTATGTTTAATATTCTAAAATGCTAAGAATTGCTGAAATTTAGTAGATGTATAGGCAGGACTATTGTCAGTTTTAATTGCTTTAGGAATACCTATAACATTAAAAGCTTCAATAAGATGTTGAATGACACAATTAGCCTTTTCTCTAGGCAAAGGTGTGGCCTATCGAAAGGGAGAATAAATATTAATAAAACCATACATAAGATAGTTTTTTAAAAGAAGAAATATGAGCAATATCTATTTGCTGCAAGTTATTACTGTGTTTCCCTCTAGGATTCATTCCTCTTAGTAATGGAGGAGCATTTATAATACTATACTGAGGACAGTTTCTAACAAAATTCCGAGCTTCTCACCGGGTTATTTTAAATTTTTGCATTAAAAGTTTTTAATTTGTATGAGTCTTTGTATAAAACTTAGTAGCTGTTTTTATTGATCTAATGAGTAATTGATCAACTTCATTATCTGTAGTAGACATAGGTCCTGGTAAAGCTGTATAAGAATGAATGTGAGTTATATAGATAGGCAAATTTCATTCCTACAATAAAAGTTGTAACTCTTGAAACAACTTGTGCAATCTAGAACTATTATTTGAAATATAAACAGTTTCTATAAGTTTAATTGTATGTCCTACATATTGTGAATCAGTAACAATAGGAAAGGATGTTTGAATTTTGTCTTTAAATACAATCAAACTACACTGATTTAAGGTTTCAGAAGCATTTTTAAGGATTACTGAAAGTTCAGCATTATTTTTATAAGCTATTAATATGTCACTTATATAAGGCATTATTAAAGATTCAGGATATTTTTAAAATAATTTTTCTAAAGGTTGATTTACATAATGTTGATACAGTGTCTGACTATTCAACATTGCTTATTTAAGTAATATAAACTTAGTAAGAATAGTTATGCTTATTGTTATAGACACAACAGCTAGCATTGCTATAAACAGAGTCAATGATGTTTTTTGAAGTATTAATCTTAATTAAAACATTTTTTGCCTCCTGGGTAAGTTTATTTTATTGTCAAATTTTCCTTTTTTCTATTTCCAACTTATGCCGAGGCTTCAATTTTCTGGAAGATATCTACTAGTCCCATATTCGTGGAAATAAGAGCAAATACTTGCCCCTACATTTTGTCTACATTGCTGTTGTAAATTAGCAAATTGTCCATTTAAAAAGTTTGTCTTGTGTAATATTAATAAGAGGGTTAGCATTAGCATTTTGATTAGCTTGAATACAAGCTTGATTTTCCTAAGTTATAAATTGTAACTCTTTTGCTTTTGAAAGAACAGTCCAAGCTAACATTTTTAAATATTTTGAAATAAAACATTCAGAGTCTATGAAGGAGGATAGTAGTTTCTACGTATAAAGACAATTAGTTTTATACTGGGAGCTAGCTGTTTTTAACTCTTTAAGAGCTTTGACAGAAATTTGGTCACAGTGAGTATAAAAAATGCCTTGTCAGAAAGCTTAGACTGTAATTTAAAAAGGTGCTCTTTTAATTATTTATAAGATAAATGTTTTCCTTTATCAGAGGCCAAATGACCCTTGTTATTTTCCTATTGTAAGAGAAATTTTAGAGCTTTGTTAGGGACTTCTCCTAAGCCATGCAGCTTAGTGACTACTGCCTAAGTGAGCTAAAAAGAAAACTAATGTTGCTTAGTAATAAGAGATGCATCAGCTTCTATATCTAAAAGTCTTTTGTATTGTTAAGTCTATTATAGGGCATCAGAGGAACTAAACTCCCGCTTTACTCAGTGCCTCCTTTTTCAAGATGTTGCCTTACAAGCAGCCAACTGTCTGAAGCAGCTTGAGATAAATTCTTAAAATGAGTTAATTTTATTTAATTCCTTAGTTTTACAAATTTGAGCATATTTTACACATAAACAAGACAATTTTCAACACAGAAACACAAGTATAACATATAACTTTAATCTTAATACTTGAATTCTTATTTGATTTCAAACTTTGAATATCTTATAATGTATTAACCAAATTAGCAAGTCTTAAGGATCCATATTCTATTCAATTTAAACTTAAGTGAGTGCTCCTTATAATTTCTCATTTTAAAGCAAAAAATATATGGATGAAAGTTTTTTCAGTATAAAAGCCGGCATTTTTAATCTTTGTATGTAAACAATTCAGGCCTTAAAAATCACATTTTAGACAACATCAAACAAAAACTAAACAGAAATTAGAATCAGACAAACCAGAGTAGACAAACCAAAGAGAAACCTGGGATTTCAGAGCACAGTCAGACTAGAAAGATGCCTGCCTGATTTTAATCAGGGCATTTTCTGACAGAGGGACTGATGATGGATGAGACTAAACAAAATTTTCCCAAGAAAATTCTCTTTACAGCTGCTGTGGTATTTTTTATAGTCAGATCCACCACATGTCCCCTGCCTCAGTTTCCAGGCAAAGAATAAGAAAGAAACAAAATGATAGTTCAGAGGACTGTAGCTAAAACACCAAAGAAAATCAGTATTTATTTATTTTATTATTACAAAAACTAGAGAATTCTAAGGACTTCATGGTTCTTCTATATGTCCTAATTCTAACTGAATTTGTACCAACTGATGTAAAGCTGCAAGCTTTTCTTCCTTGTCTCCATCTCCAGTGATTTGCATCCAGGCTTTAAGACAAGTGATCTAATCTGAGCTATAACAGCATCGGTATAATCAGTTTGTTGTCTCACAGCTGCATAAGTGCCAACGCCAATGAGCATTTCAAAAGTAGCTCCTGGGGGATTGTTTCTGGCATTCATGTGAGATATTTGAAGAGCCTCCTCTCTCCATCAAGATTTGAATTGTAAATATTGTCCTGGTTCCAAAACCTTACTAGCAAGTAAATCCCAATCCAAAGGAATGATTAAATAATTATTACAATAGGAAGAGATAAGACCTTGAACATATGAGGACTGAGGTCCATATGTAGCAACAGATTGTTTGACTAGCTTTAAGAAAGTAAATTCAAATTGGTCAAATTGGATATTATGCCCTCCCCCAGGATCTGGAGCATTAAGATGAAAAGGCTGTCGAGTAATTGGAAAAATAGATGCAGAAAAATTACTAGAATTAGATTCTAAATCATCATGATGCATAAGCACCTGTTGCATTTCAGAGATTTCAGGGAATTAAAAAATCCTTCCCCTGCCAGTACCAATTAATTTTTTACCTTGAATTGGAGGAGCTGTAGGCTCACATATATCTTGTTTTTGAACAGGATAAGCAGTATACTGATTTCCATTCTCCTGTTGTCCCAGTGTAAATTGTAGTTTACTTAATAAATGTTTTAGACAGGCAACATCATCCATAGGGGCTCCCTCATTTTTTAAGAAAGAGGGATGAAAGCCTTTGGATGGCTGAATTTCATTAACATTATCAGTAACTTCAGAAGCAGAGACAGTATTGTCCAAGTCATTATTCTGTTCATTCTGTGCTGAATCAAATTCTTCAGGCTCATTAAAAATAACCTCACTCAAGTCTTTAACAGAATCTCCATCTAATTGCAAAGGTCCAAGGGCTGTAGCAATAAGATTATAAGCAGCCCACATTTCAGCATCAAGTGGATCTTTGTGCTGATGAACACAGCATTAAGATTTTCCTACTTGTTGCCAAACATTCAAATTCAATTGATTACAATGTTCAGGAGTATACCAATAACAGTGTATCTGAATAGCATTTAAAAGATGTAACAAATCCTTGTCTTTTATCTGAATCCCAGACCCTTTTAAAAGGGATTTTAAAACTTGTACATAATTGTCCCGTAATGAATGGAAATTTCCCATGACTTTGCTAGTTACCCGAAAGTTTCACATACACAGCATGTCCAACTTACCCTTTCAGGGTTCCATCTGTTCCCAATCTCTTCTTAAGGCCCCACAGTAGGCGCCAAATGTTGTTGTGAGTCGGGGGCGCAGAGAGAGAGATCAGCAGACAAAATCATCAAGAACAAATGAAGGACCACCGCTCACTCAGGCAAATGGCCTCGAGTTCACACAGTGTCCTAATTTTATTCACAAGACTTCAAAAAGCTTGTTTACTGAAAAATTGGCATAACATCAAGTGTAACTTTTACTTAAAGATACATGGAGTACACCTGCAAGATAGCTTAGTAAAAACATATCAGTAGGCATTAATTGCTATTGCTTCTATGGATCCCATAACATTCCTCTCCTTATCTTAAGGGATAACCATGGAAAGTACAGAAATCTTATAAGAATGTTTTACTGAGAAAAGCTCAGAAACTGCCTTCAGTCACATAGACCTGTTTCAGTGACCTGCCTTCAAGTCAAAAAACAATTTTCTTGGCAAAACATTCTTTTCTTGTTGGCTGTGTTCCCATCCAAGGCCATGCAATGGGTTATTCCACTACAACTTGGAATTTTTTTTCTACAATAAGATCATATATGAATATAAATTGGAGTCAGGTTTTTTTGTTTTTGTATTTTTACTAGAACTGTCACTTTAATAGAAATGTTATTTAATTCAGTATTATTGCCATAAACAATCTCCTGTTCTGTGTAAGGACAAAAAAATACAAAACCTAAAAATACACTACACTTATTGCAACTTGCTAGTTGCACATTCAGAGAGTATCAGAGAGTATCATTTACTAGTAGCACATTTAGAGGATAAAATTGTGTCCCATTTACCACATTTTGAAAGTTATCTCAAATATTTTATCAATATCCAGTTTTTGTTACCTGTACTTTAGTGTTGTATTCAAAACATTGACAAATGTCAGAAATATTTTTCTCTGATTTCTTCTAAAAGTATTATAGTTTTAGTTCTAACATTCTCGTTTATCTATTTTGAGTTAACTTTTGTATATCATATAAGGTAAAGGTCTAATTTATTTTATCTTTTTACATGTGGATATTCAGTTTTCTCAGCATTATATTTTTTAAAAAAAACTTGAACACATGCAGCCCCATGTTTATTGCAGCATTGTTCACAGTGGCCAGGACATGGAAACAACCAAAAAGCCCATCAATAGATGACTGGATAAAGAAGATGTGGCACATATACACTATGGAATACTACTCAGCCATAAGAAATGATGACATCGGAACATTTACAGCAAAATGGTGGGATCTTGATAACATGATACGAAGCGAAATAAGTAAATCAGAAAAAACCAGGAACTGCATTATTCCATACGTAGGTGGGACATAAAAGTGAAACTAAGAGACATTGATAAGAGTGTGGTGGTTACGGGGGGGAGGGGGGAATGGGAGAGGGAAAGGGGGAGGGGGAGGGGCACAAAGAAAACAAGATAGAAGGTGACAGAGGACAATCTGACTTTGGGTGATGGGTATGCAACATAATTGAATGACAAGATAACCTGGACTTGTTATCTTTGAATATATGTATCCTGATTTATTGATGTCACCCCATTAAAAAAATAAAATTATTAAAAAAAAACTTGATTCACTAATAATTGTCTTTGTACCTTTGATAAATCAGTTGCCAATATATATGTCTATTTTTGGATTCTCTACTTGACTCCATCTATATATATCTGTTTTCATGCTAGTACCACTCTGTTTTAATTCTTGAAGCTTTGTAGTAAGTTCTAAAAACAAGTGTGGGTCTTCCAACTTTGTTGTTTTTTTTTAATTTCAAGATTGTTTTGGTTATTCAGGGGTCCCTTGAAACTTCATATGAATTTAAGGATAGATTTTTCTATTTACACAAAAATGTTGCAATTTTGATAGAAAGTACATTAACTCTGTAGATCATTTAAGGTAGTATTGCCATTTTAATAATATTAAGTTTTCTAATCCATGAATATGAGGTGTCTTTCTGTTCATATTTTTTCTTTAATATATTAAGGAATGCGTATGTTAGTGATTTTTAAAAATCTTTTTTTTTCTCAGACTCTCTTAAAAATTTTTTTAAATTTATTGTGCTGACATGGTTTCAAGTATCCCACTCAGTATAACAACATTCTCAATTCTCTACATCTTCCCCCCCAAACCCCCATGCAGAGTCTTTTTTCTTTCTTATTTCTCCCCCTTTGCCTCCTCCCCCTACCTCTATCTCCCCTTTCCCTCTGGGACTTACTACCCTATTATCTGTATCTATGTATTATGTATATTTCTATATTGGAGCCAGGTTTTAATTTGTTTCCCAAATTGATACCACTTCTGATGTCTTGAGGTATTCTGAAAATCCAGAATCAAAGCATACGCTCGGCCAACTAGGATAAAGCCACACTCAAGCTTAGTGGAAAATGGAGTATGTGCTAGTTGTTTCTTCCATTAGCATCTCTGTCCCTTGTTATGAAAGAGGTACTCTGATAGTCCATTGTGGAAACTGTCTTTCTACCCACTCCCAGTCCATGTGTCTCAAAAGAAGTGGGCTCACATGCAAAAGAATGAAACTGGACTACAGTCTCTCCCCCTGTACAAAAATTAACTCAAAATGGATCAAAGATCTAAACATAAGACCTGAAACAATTAAGTACATAGAAGAAGACATAGGTACTCAACTCAGGGACCTGGGTTTTAAAGAGCATTTTATGAATTTGACTCCAATGGCAAGAGAAGTGAAGGCAAAAATTAATGAATGGGACTACATCAGACTAAGAAGTTTTTGCTCAGCAAGAGAAACTGATAACAAAATAAACAGAAAGCCAACTAAATGGGAAATAATTTTTTCAAACGACAGCTCAGATAAGGGCCTAATATCCAAAATATACAAAGAACTCATAAAACTCAACAACAAACAAACAAACAATCCAATAAAAAAATGGGAAGAGGATATGAATAGATACTTCTCCCAGGAAGAAATACAAATGGCCAACAGATATATGAAAAGATGCTCATCTTCTTTAGCTATTAGAGAAATGCAAATCAAAACGGCAATGAGATACCACCTCACACCTGTTCGATTAGCTGTTATTAGCAAGTCAGGTAACAGCAAATGTTGGAGAGGCTGTGGAGAAAAAGGAACCCTCATACACTGTTGGTGGGAATGTAAAGTAGTACAACCATTATGGAAGAAAGTATGGTGGTTCCTCAAAAAACTGAAAATAGAACTACCTTATGACCCAGCAATCCCTCTACTGGGTATATATCCCAAAAACTCAGAAACATTGATACGTAAAGACACATGCAGCCCCATGTTTATTGCAGCATTGTTCACAGTGGCCAGGACATGGAAACAACCAAAAAGCCCATCAATAGATGACTGGATAAAGAAGATGTGGCACATATACACTATGGAATACTACTCAGCCATAAGAAATGATGACATCGGAACATTTACAGCAAAATGGTGGGATCTTGATAACATGATACGAAGCGAAATAAGTAAATCAGAAAAAAACAGGAACTGTATTATTCCATACGTAGGTGGGACATAATAGTAAAACTAAGAGACATTTATAAGAGTGTGGTGGTTACGGGGGGGAGGGGGGAATGAGAGAGGGATAGGGGATGGGGAGGGGCACAAAGAAAACAAGATAGAAGGTGACAGAGGACAATCTGACTTTGGGTGGTGGGTATGCAACATAATTGAACGACAAGATAACCTGGACTTGTTATCTTTGAATATATGTATCCTGATTTATTGATGTCACCCCATTAAAAAAATAAAATTATAAAAAAAAAAAAGAAGTGGGCTCCATACTTGATTTAAAAAATGGAGCAGGGGGCCTAGGCATAGACCAATGAAAACATCCTATTCTCCTTGCCAAAGTGGTTGAATTAGAGATGGACATCTGACCCAGGTCAGGCCAATTAGAGTTAACGAGACTCAGTTCTGGGACATTGGCTTGTGCATTTATTTAAACACTCTTTTCAACTAAACTTGAAAGGATGTAGGCTGGAAATGCTGCATTCTCTTGCAGTCCCAAAGTAAAAGCCTATTTGAAGAGAGAACCAAGGCTGAAAAAGGAAGAAAGATGAAAGAAAATTGGTCCTGTTCACATGATTTGAACGTGCTCAAACTGTACCTGAAATCAGTATGCTAACTTTCCAGTTGTCTTGGATTGGTGATTCTTCCTTGGAAGAGCAGGTCTAATACAGATTGTTGAGGTAATGGGCTGAGGACCTGTCCCAACTATCCCTCTGCAGTTCTCCCAAGCTTTTTCCCTTCTCTGAGTAGCTTCTCTTTATTCTTTTGTCCCTTTTCAGCTTCTCAGGCAAAGACCTAAAATGACTTTGTCCATTGTTCTTACTGTGTATCTGTTCTTTTCTCTCCCTCATTTTTCTTTTCAGTTAGACAGGTTTCAGAGGAGGCCTTAACTGTCCTTAGAAATGTGTCTTACCTACACTTGTGCAGGTTGTTGTTCAACTTTTGTGGGTAAAATTTCTCCTAAGCAAACAAATCTGAGCAATGTGACTTAGGGAATGGGTTCCTATTATTATCAGTGTGATACTGTGATTTATAAGAAATACAATTTTATTTATTCAGGTCAGCAAAATGTATTTTTATGAATATTTGATTTTCACACACACTTCCTGTCTCATAGCTCCCAGAACACTTAGTGTTCCAAGCCTTAAAGAATGGTGTCTCTCGGTATGTTATGGAGAAGAATTCTGGAAAGTACCTAACAATGGGGGCTGGTTACCAACAGAACCAATCATATGATTGAAACAAAGAGAACTCCTCAGTCAGGCTGTCAGGTTCCCTTAAATTGTGAAAACAGAACCTGTTAAGTCCAACTAGAGGCTTCAGAAGGGAACATAAGAGTTGATAGGATTAAGGTAATAGTTGGTAGCTGATTGATATTTTAGAAACCGGCATTATGTGAATTACATTTGTCTTACCTGGTTGTATTAAGGGGATAGAAGTTGTGCCTGATTGGGGAACACTTTCTATGTAGTTTTGTAAACAGAAGGCAAGAAAATCTGCTTTTCAAGTGATATTAATATGCTGTGTTACATGAGAACCAGTAAGATTGAGTTCGCAGAGTGTAATATAGAAGCTGAGTGCTGGTGGGGACAGATGCTCTGTGCCTTAGCCCTTGGTGGAGCATAGACTGGAGACTATGGCAAGAGTCTGTGAGTGCCAGTCAGTGACCAATACAGAAATTTTAGATGAGAAAATTGAAACATCTCATTGGGATGGAGTGTCCAAAAGAGTTCAGTAAGAAAATGGAAATGGTTTATATGGTATCTCGATGTTTGGGAAATGCAGTGTGGACATAGAAAAGAGGCAGGAAGCTCCAGTCCTGGGTCTGACTCTGGAGCTGTGTGTGGAGATGCTGGATTCTACTGTCACTGGGCAGTGCCCTATCAACCACTCTTGACTGACCAACAAAGATGTTTGGTATGTGAATGGCAGGTGCAAAGTGAATGGAGAATACTGTTTGTGCAGCTTCTCTATTAAAACCAATGGATGAAAATACTGATTGATGAAGGTAAAACTGATTAGCTCATTTGAGTTGAAATGCATGCTGCAATTGTAGCAG
The DNA here is from genome assembly GCF_036850995.1 of Saccopteryx leptura. NCBI lineage: Eukaryota > Metazoa > Chordata > Mammalia > Chiroptera > Emballonuridae > Saccopteryx > Saccopteryx leptura. Next base: position 26,824 of record NW_027095748.1, read on the forward strand.
TGATGGAAGAACTGACAGTTGTAAAAGAACCTCAGATTGGGTTTTTACAAGCCTGTGGGCAGTGGCTAGTGGCCTGACTATATGGTCCATATGGCTATGATACTTTGGAAGCCTGCCCTGCTAAATGGATGCCAATAGGGTATCCGGCCCTATTGAAGTTTGAAAGGTGCATTGAAGTAGGATGGATTGATGTTATCAGAACTTCTGTTCAGGTTTGGAAGGTGGTTGGAATTGACCAGTAGGTATCTTAGTGTGCTCCCTTGAAGTGTCTATCCTGGTCAATGGAACAAGTGGTGGTGGGGACACTGCAGCAGTGCAGTGATGATCTGACTGAAGAGAGTCCTATACTGTCCCTAGAGGCACATTTCAATAAGTGTTCTGTCTGCCAGCAGAAGAGACAGAAACGGCAGAAAAGTGTGTGGCAAACTCCCTGGTGGGAAGACCCTGAGCATAGCTGGCAGGTGAGGCTGATGCTCATAGCTATAGGTGGTCACAATTGGGAATTTGCAGCTATGGACCCTCTCAGAACCTGGTGTGGGCTTAGCTAACCTGATGGTAGATAGAAAGGCTCAGACAATTGTAAAAGAATGTGAAGATACTACACCAAAGCAGAAGGCTAAGCTTCATTTATTTACAACAAGGAACACTTGCTATAGCCTATAATGTCTGACAATGAGCAGAGAACATGCTGTCAGTAGATAAGTGGCAGGGGAGGTCAGATTCTCTGTGCCTTAGTATTTTGTGGGGCATAGACGGGGACTATGGCAAGACTCTATGAGTGGCCCTCAGTAATGACTACTGGGACTTGAAAGAGAGAACTGAAACATCCAACACAGGATGAGAGTGCTCAGAAATTTTTATTAAGAAAACAGAAATGGCGTAAATGGGAGAGTGGTCCTGGGAAATGTAGGAGGACATACAGCAGAGGCAGAGACTTTTCTCTAGGATAGACTGTCAACAGTGGGAGGAGAGACTGGATTCTATTGTCATTGGATAGTGTGCTTTAACCACTCTCCACAAAGAGTTTGGTTTATGGATGGTAGCCCTAAAGTGAATGGAGAATATTCAGTTTCAGAAGCTGCATTAACATGACAACTGTACCTCATATATGTCTGATGGTGAGCACAGAAACCTGCTGTAAGTCCTTGTATGATAGAGAGTGGGAGTGGCCAATGAAAACATTGGTTGTCTAAAATAGGGAAGAGCAAGGCTAGAGGACTGGCTACATGCTTTCATGAGTGTGTGCTCACACTCAACAGGCACATGGGTGGGTAAAGGAGTGTTCCCTGATGTAGTTTGTTTCTCTGGTGCATCTGGGGAAGATGGCTGGTGGGGATAATAGTGGTGTACTTTTTCCATCATGTCACCTCAATTTTTTACTTGAGTTTACTTGATGCATTGGTCATAGTAAATCTGCTCTTCAAGTGATAGTCCTTGCTCATTCTAAAAGGAAACCAGTCAGATTGCCTGAGCACACATAATGCCATATAGAAGCTGAATGCTGGTGTGGACAGATTCTCAGTGACAACATCTTTTGTGAGGAACATACTTGGGACTATGACAAGAGCCTCTGAGTGCCTCTTAGTGCTGATCTCATCTTTGTATGAGAGAACTGAAATGTCTAATAAGGATTAGAATGCCCAGAAGATTTTCACTATAAAATGGAAATGGCTAATGTGGGACCATGGTGCCTAGAAATGTGAAAGAAGGCATATAGGAGTGGCAGGGAGCCTCTTCTGCCAGGAGTGGCTCAGAAACTGCATTAGGAGTTTCTGGATTCTACTGACATTGGACGGTGCCCTGTGAACCACTCTTGCCTGACCAACAAATGATTTTTCTGTTTGTGTATGACAGCTCCTAGTTGAATGGACAAAATCATGTTTGGGCAGCTGGGGTAGAAAGACCAATAGATAGAAAGGCTTATATTGAATAAATTAATAAATTGTCAGCTCATTGGAGCTGAATTTCAGACTTTTATTGTAACAGTGATGGAAAAATTGAACAGTAGAATAAGCCCCTATGTGTGGCATGTATGGACCAAAGGCCAGTGACCAGTGTCCTGAGTATGTGCTCCCTGTGCTACATGGTGCATGGAAAGCTGCCCTACTAAAGAGATGTGACCGGGGTTCTGGTTCTGTTGAAGTGGTAAGACCTGTTGATGCCATGAGAACCTTACTGCAGGTTTGAAAGGATGTTTGAGTAGACAAGCTGGTAACCCAGTGTGCTCCATGAAGTGTCCACCTGAGTCAGTGAGACAAGTGGCTGTGGGAACACTGCCTCAGTGCACTGATGAGCTGACTGAAGAGAGTCCTTTTGCATCACCAGAGGCACAAATTTTCAATAAAAAGGTTTTTTTTTTTGTTCTCCAGTAGAAGAGCAGAGACTGAAGATGGGTATGTAGCAGATTACCTGCTGGGAAGACCTTGAATCTTGCCAGCCAGTGACACTGATGCTCATAGCCCAGAGCAGCCAAAAAAATTGCTGTGGGTAGGAATGTATCCTGTCAAGGCTAGCCTGGGATTCACTAACTCTATGTAGGATGGCAATCTCAAAGACTTACCAAAGACCTAAAAAGTGGACATCCCATTGTGAATGGCTGAGCATCATTTATTCAGACCAAGGTTCCCACAGCACCACCTATATATCTAACAATGAGCATGGAGACCTGCTGTCAGACCTAGTGTGATAAAGAATTGTAGTGGGCAATGGAAACATTGGTTGTCTAAAATGAGGAGTAGGGAAAGAACAGCTTGAAGGGCTGGCTTACATGCTTTCAGGAGTGTGTGCTCACAGTCAACAGGAATGTGGGTGGGGTAAAGGAGTGTTCCCTGATGTAGTTCTGTTTCTCTGGTGCATCTGAGGAAGATGGCTGGTGGGGATGATACTGGTATAGTTTCTCCATCATGTCCCCTCAACTTTTTACTTTAGTCTGCTGATGCATTGATCACAGTAGCGGGAATGTGACCACATGGAGTATAAACGGGTCCAACTGAAGCAAGAAACTAACTGGTTTTAACTTCTATGCCTCTATTCCTGAGGGCCTGATTGGATGGGAGGTTCTTTCATCCTGTTTTACAGAATGGGACTAACAGTGAATTAGTCATATTGCTGGGTGGGAAAGGTAGCTCCTGAATCCTGCATGTGTGTAATCTCACCCTATGTGAGCAGAAGTAAACTGAGGAGGAGTCACTTGCTGCTCTAGTATTGCTGCCAGCATCTAGCTCAGCAGGTGGTAAACCTGATGTTCCTTCCAAAGGGTAAATGACTTGTATATAAATAGTTACAACATTCCCTTTTTTAAAAATATGGATAAATAAAGGAATGAACACATGGGTTAATCAATGAAAGAAATGCAATGTTTCATTAATATTTCAAAGAAATTCAGAGCAAGAGAATAAAATTGTCCCTTAGCCCGAATAAACCAGGTCCCCAACAGGGGGAAGCCAGGTAGGCTTGAAGGGCTGCCTTACATGCTTTCAGGAGTGTGTGCTCACACTCAACAGGAACTGATGACATCATCACTTTTCTCACCTGAGAAGGTGAAAAGAAAGCTTGCACACCTGAGTGGCCTTGTCCTGGGAGGAGGACTGGGATAGTTACAGTCTGGGATCTTAATTGTGTGTCAGTGCCTCTTCATTTTTATGACAGATATTCCCTAAGGGGTCTGGGTTGGAAGCCATGTGGTGGATTGTGAGTATAAGAAATAGTATTTGGTCTTAGGAGTTTCCCAGTTGTTGAATGTGAAAAATGCTTTCTTGTGACCTTGAAGTGACCTGAGGGACATTCAAAAGGTTGATGACTGCTTGTCAATGGAACTATTCAAGGAATTAGAGGGTTGGCAGAGAGGACACTTGAGGCATGACATAGGATTCCCATGAATGGTGAAACCTAAGCCGTTAAAATCTGACAGAGGTTATAGTCAGGGAAAATAAGAGTTGATGGAATTCATGTAAAAGAATATGGAAAAATTGTTATATTTGAAACAATCATTATGTGAAATGGTTGCATGTGTTTTACCTGATTGATTTAAGTGTGTAGAAACTGATTTTAAATGGGGCACATGTCTGTACATTATTTACTAAAACAAGAACCCATGTAAATCCGCCCATCGAGTGATAGCATTTGGTCATACTAAAAGAGAGCCAGTCAGATTGCCTGAGCACACACAGTGCCACATAGAGGCTGAGTGCTGGTGTGGACAGATTCTCCATGCCTTAGTTAATACATTGTGAGGAATAGACTTGGGACTATGAGAAGAGCCTCTAAGTGCTTCTCAGTGCAGATGACTGTGCCTTTGTATGATGGAATTGAATGTCTAATAGGGATAGCAGTACCCAGAAGATTTTCATGATAAAACAGCAATAATTTACATGGGACCATGGTGCCTATGGACTGGAAGAAAGTCATATAGGAATGCAGTGAGCCTCTTCTGCCAGAAGTGACACAGACACTGCATAAGGAGTTACTGCATTCTACTGTCATTGGACAGTGCCTGGTGAGCCACTCTGATTTGGACAACAAAGAATTGCATCACTAGTAGATGGCAGCTCCCAAGTGAATGGATAACATCATGTTTGGGCAGCTGGTGTAGGAAGACCAGTATAAAGAAAGACTCGAGTTGAACAAAAAAAAATAATCTACTCATCACTCAACTTATGCAGTGGTCACAGTAGATACATCCTTCAAGTGATAGTCATTATTCATACTAAATAGAACCAGTTGAATGACCTGAGCACACACAGTACCATATAGAAGCTGAGTGCTATTGCGGACAGATTCTCCATGCCTTAGTTTTTTGTGAGGAATAGACTTGGGACTATGACAAGAGTCTCCGAGCGCACCTCAATGCTGATGAGTTAGTCTTTGTATAATGAAACTGAAATTTGTAATTTGGATACCAATGCCCAGAATATTTTTAATATAAAATGGAAATTGTTTATGGGGGATCGTGGTGCCTGACAATGGTAAAGAAGTCATATAGGGGTGGCAGTGAACCTCTTCTGCCAAGAGTGACTTGGAAACTGTGTAAAAAGTTGCTGGATTCTACTGTCATTGGACGATGCCCTGTGAACCACTCTCTGCTGACCAACAAAGAGCTGTTTTGCTTTGTGGATGGCAACTCCCAAGTGAATGGACAACATCGTGTTTGGGCATCTGGTGTAGAAAGATCAATAGATAGAAAGGCTTGGATTGAATAAATTAATAAATGCTTAGCTCATTGGAGCTGAATTTCAAACTGTTATTGTAACAGTGATGAAACAATTGAACAGTGAAAGAAGCCCCTGTGTTTGGCATATATGGACTGAAGGACAGTGGACAGTGCCCTGAAATGTGTTCCTTACTCTACATGGTACATGGAAAGCTGTACTACTAAAGGTATGTACACTTGGGGTCTGGCCCTACTGAAGAGGTAGGACTTGTTGGTGCCCATTAGAATCTTATCCAGGTTTGAAAGGATGTTAAGGTTGACATGCTGGTACCCGAGTGTGCTCTATGAAGTGTCCACCTGAGTCTGTGAGACAAGTGACTGTGGGAACACAGCTGCAGTGCACTGATTGGCTGACTGACGAGAATTCTCTAGCATTATCAGATACTCAGATTTTCAATATGATGTCTTCTATATGCCAGAAAAAGAGCGGAGACTGCAGATGGGTGTGTGGCAGATGCCCTGGTGAGAAGACCATGAACATAGCCAGCAGTTGCAATGGATGCTTATAGCCCTGGACAGCCAAAAAAAAAACACACTAGACAGCTTTGGACCCTGATGAGACTTGGCTTGGGCTTGGATAACCCTGTGGTAAATGACAATCCTCAAAGACTTATCCAACTTAAATAGAAGATATGCACCATTTTGAATGGTTGGGCATCATTTATTCAGACCAGAGTTCACATGGGACCACCTATATGTCTGATGAGGCACTTACATATTTGCTGTCAGTCACAGTGTGAAAAAAAATTAGAGTGGGAAATGAAAACATTGGATGTCTAAAATGGGGGAGAGAATAGCTTCAAGGACTGGCTTACCTGCTTTCAGGAGTGTGTGCGCATACTCAACAGGAGCATGGTGGGGAAAAGGACTGATCCCTCATGTAGTTCTGTTTCTCTGATGCATCTGGGGAACATGGCTGGTGGGGGTGATAGTGGTATGCTTTTCCTATCATATCACCTCAATTTTTAATTTGAGTCTACTGATGCATTGGTCACAGTAGATTCGTCTTTCAAGTGATAGTCACTATTCATACTAAAAAGAAACCAGTCGAATGGTCTGAGCACACACAATACATATAGAAGTTGAGTGCTGTAGTGGACAGATTCTCCACACCTTAATCTTTTGTGAGGAAGAGACTTGGGATTATGACAAGAGCCTCTGAGTGCACCTCAATGCCAATGACTTTTGTCTTTTTATGGTGAAACTGAAATTTGTAATTGGGATACAAATGCCCAGAAGATTTTCAATATAAAATGGAAATTGTTTATGGGAGACCACGTTGCCTGGGAATGGCAAAGAAGTCATATAGGGGTGGCAGGGAACCTCTTCTGCCAGGAGTGACTTAGGAACTGTGTAAAGAGTTGCTGGATTCTACTGTCATTGGACGGTGCCCTGTGAACCACTCTTTGCTGACCAACAAAGGGCTGTTTTGCTTTGTGGATGGCAACTCCCAAGTGAATGGAAAACATCGTGTTTGGGCAGCTTGTGTAGAAAGACCAATAGATAAAAAGGCTCGGATTGAATAAATTAATAAATGCTCAGCTCATTGGAGCTGAATTTCAGACTGTTATTGTAACAGTGATGGAAAAATTAAACAGTGAAAGAAGCCCCTGTGTTTGGCATATATGGACTGAGGGACAGTGGGCAGTGCCCTGAAATGTGTTCCTTACTCTACATGGTACATGGAGAGCTGTCCTACTAAAGGGATGTACACTTGGGGTCTGGCTCTCCTGAAGACGTAGGACTTGTTGGTGCCCATTAGAATCTTATCCAGGTTTGAAAGGATGTTAAGGTTGACAAGCTGGTACCCCAGTGTGCTCTATGAAGTGTCCACCTGAGTCTGTGAGACAAGTGACTGTGGGAACACAGCTGCAGTGCACTGATTTACTGACTGAAGAGAGTTCTCTAGCATCATCAGATACTCAGATTTTCAATATGATGTTTTCTATATGCCAGAAAAAGAGCGGAGACTGCAGATGGGTGTGTGGCAGATGCCATGGTGAGAAGACCATGAACATAGCCAGCAATTGCAACTGATGCTCATAGCCCTGGACAACCAAAAAAAAAATCACACTTGACAGCTTTGGACCCTGTTGAGACTTGGCTTGGCTTGAATAACCCTGTGGTAAATGACAATCCTCAAAGACTTATCCAACTTAAATAGAAGATATGCACCATTTTGAATGGGTGAGCATCATTTATTCAGACCAGAGTTCACATGGGACCACCTATAAGTCTGATGAGGCACTTAGACACCCACAGTCAGTCATAGTGTGAAAGAAAATTAGAGCTGGAAATAAAACATTGGTTGTCTAAAATGGGGGAGAGAATAGCTTCAAGGACTGGCTTACCTGCTTTCAGGAGTGTGTGTGTTCACTCAACAGGAGCATGGTGGGGAAAAGGACTGATCCCTCATGTAGTTCTGTTTCTCTGATGCATCTGGGGAACATGACTGGTGGGGATGATAGTGGTATATTTTTTCTATCATGTCACCTCAATTTTTAACTTGAGTCTACTGATGCATTGGTCACAGTGGATTCGTCCTTCATATGATAGTCACTGTTCATACTAAAACAGAAACTTTTGAATGGTCTGAGCACACAGAGTACCATATAGAAGCTGAGTGCTGTTGTGGACAGATTCTCCATGCCTTCATCCTTTGTGAGGAAGAGACTTGGGACTATGTGAAAAGCCTCTGAGTGCATCTCAATGCCAATGACTTTGTCTTTGTATGATGGAACTGAAATTTTTAATTGGGATACAAATGCCCAGAAGATTTTCAATATAAAATGGAAATTTTTTATGGGGGATCATGGTGCCTGGGAACCACAAAGAAGTCATATAGGGGTGGCAGGGAACCTCTTCTGCCAGGAGTGACTTTGAAACTTCTTAAAAAGTTGCTGGATTCTACTGACATTGGACGATGCCCCATTAACCACTCTCTACTGACCAACAAAGGGCTGTTTTGTTTTGTGGCTGGCAGCTTCCAAGTGAATGGACAACATCGTGTTTGGGCAACTGGTGTAGAAAGGTGAATAGATAAGAAAGGCTCAGATTGAATAAATTAATAAATGCTCAGCTCATTGGAGCTGAATTTCAACTGTTACTGTAAAAGTGATGGAACAATTGAACCTTGAAAAAAGCCCCTGTGTTTGGTATATATGGACTGAAGACAGTGGACAGTGCCCTGAAATGTGTTCCTTACTCTTCATGGTACATGGAAAGCTGTCCTACTAAAGGGATGTGCACTTGGGTTCTGGCCCTACTGAAGAGGTAGGACTTGTTGATGCCCATGAGAACCTCATCCAGGTTTGAAAGGATGATAAGGTTAACAGGCTGGTACCCAGTGTGATCTATGGAATGTTCACCTTAGTCTGTAAGAGAAGTGACTGTGGGAATGCAGCTGTAGTATACTCAATGAAGAGAGTCCTCTAGCATCATCAGATACTCAAATTTTCAATTAGAAGTCTTCTGTATGCCAAAAAAAAGAGTGGAGACTGCAGATTGGTGTTTGGCAGATGTCCTGGTGAGAAGACCATGAACATAGCCGGCAGTTGCAACTGATGCTTGTAGCCCTGGACAGTCAAAAAATCAGACTTGACAGCATTGGACCCTGTTGAGACTTGGCCTGGGCTTGGCTAACCCTGTGGTAAATGGCAATCCTCAAAGACATATCTAAGACATAAATAGAAGATATGCACCACTGTGAATGGTTGAGCATCATTTATTCAGATCAGAGTTTACATGGGACCACCTATATGTCTGATGAGACACTTACACACCCGCTGTCAGTTACAGTGTGAAAGAAAATTAGAGCGAGTAATAAAACATTGGTTTTCTAAAATTTTGGAAAGAATAGCTTCAAGGACTGGCTTACATGATTTCAGGAGTGTGTGCACTCACTCAAGAGGAGCATGGTGGGGAAAGGACTGATCCCGTATGTAGTTCTGTTTCTCTGATGCATCTGGGTAACATGGCTGGTGGGGGTGATAGTGGTATGCTTTTCCTATCATATCACCTCAATTTTTAACTTGAGTCTACTGATGCATTGGTCACAGTAGATTCATCTTTCAAGTGATAGTCACTATTCATACTAAAAAGAAACCAGTCGAATGGTCTGAGCACACACAGTACCATATAGTAGCTGAGTGCTGTTGTGGACAGATTTTCCATGCCTTAATCCTTTGTGAGGAAGAGATTTGGGATTATGACAAGAGCCTCTGAGTGTATCTCAATGCCGATGACTTTGTCTTTGTATGATGGAACTGAAATTTGTAATTGGGATACAAATGCCCAGTAGATTTTCAATATAAAATGAAAATTGTTTATGGGGAACCACGGTGCTGGAACTGCAAAGAAGTCATATAGGGGTGGCAGTGAATCTCTTCTGCCAGGAGTGACTTAGGAACTGTGTAAAGAGTTGCTGGATTCTACTGTCATTGGACGGTGCCCCATTAACCACTCTCTACTGACCAAAAAAGGGCTTTTTGCTTTGTGGCTGGATGCTTCCAAGTGAATGGACAACATCATGTTTGGGCAGCTGGTGTAGAAATGTGAATAGATAGAAAAGCTTGGATTGAATAATAAACGCTCAGGTCATTGGAGCTGAATTTCAGACTGTTATTGTAACAGTGATGGAACAATTTAACAGTGAAAGTAGCCCCTGTGTTTGGCATATATGGACTGAGGGACAGTGGACAGTGCCTCTGAAATGTTTTCCTTACTCTACATGGTACAAGGCAAGCTGCCCTATTAACAGATGTGCACTTGGGGTCTGACCCTACTGAAGAAGTAGGACCTGTTGATGTCCATGTGAACCTTACTGCAGGTTTGAAAGATATTGGAGTTTACAAGCTTGTACCCCAGTGAGCTCTATGAAGTGTCCACCTGAGTCTGTGAGACAAGTGGCTGTGTGGACATGGCCACAGTACATTAATGGGCTGACTGAAGAGAGTTTATTTGCTTCATCAGAGACACAAATTTTAAATAAGTCTGCTGTCTGTCAGCACAAGAGCAGAAACTGCCAATGGGCGTGTGGCTAATGCCTTGTGGGATGACCTGGGACATTGTGGCTGGTGACGGTGATACTCATAGCCCTGGGTAGCCAAGAATTAGAATTTGATAGGACTGGACACTGTCAAGACTTGGCCTGTGCTTGGCTGACTTTTGGTATATGGCAATTTTCAAAGGCTTATCAAAGTTTAAATAGAACAGGGGTCCCCAAACTATGGCCCGCAGGCCGCATGCGGCCCCCTGAGGCCATTTATCCAGCCCCCTCTGAACTTCCGGAAGGGGCACCTCTTTCATTGGTGGTCAGTGAGAGTAGTATATTGACCATCTCATTAGCCAAAAGCAGGCCCATAGTTCCCATTGAAATACTGGTCAGTTTGTTGATTTAAATTTACTTGTTCTTTAATTTAAATATTTTATTTGTTCCCATTTTGTTTTTTTACTTTAAAATAAGATATGTGCAGTATGCATAGGGATTTGTTCATAGTTGTGTTTTTTTTATAGTCTGGCCCTCCAACGGTCTGAGAGACAGTGAACTGGCCCCCTGTGTAAAAAGTTTGGGACCCCTGAAATAGAAGGTACACACCATTGTGAATGGCTGAGCATCATTTATTCAGACCATTTTCACACAGCACCCCCTATTTGTCTGACGATGAGCACAGAGACTTGCTGTCAGGCCTAGTGATAAAGATTTGGAGTTAGAAATGAAAACATTGGTAGTCTAAATGAGAGAGAGAACATCTTTAAGGGCTGGTTTACATGTTTTCAGGAGTGTGTGCTCACACTCAACAGGAACATGGGTGGGGTAAAGAGTGGTTCCTGATGTAGTTCTGTTTCTCTGGTGCATCTGAGGAAGATGGCTGGTGGGGAAGATACTGGTATAGTTTCTCCATCATGTCCCCTCAACTTTTTACTTTAGTCTGCTGATGCATTGGTCACAGTAGCAGGAATGTGGCCACGTGGAGTATAAATGGGTCCAACTGAAGCAAGAGACTGTAACTGGTTTTAACTTCTATGCCACTTTTTTTGAGGGCCTGATTGAATGAGATGTTCTTTCATCCTGTTTGACAGAATGGGACTAACAGTGAGGTGGTTGTATTGCTGGGTGGGAAAGGTAGCCCCTAAATCTTGCATGTGTGTAATCTCACCCTATGTGAGCAGAAGTGAACTGAGGGGGAGTCACTTGCTGCACTAGTATTGCTGCCAGCATCTAGCTCAGCAGGTGGTGAACCTGATGTTCCTTCCGAAGGGTAAATGACTTGTATATAAATAGTTACTTCTTTCCTTTAAAAAAAAATAAATAAAAATATATATATATATAAAGGAGTGAATAAATAATATATATATAATATATATATAATAAATGGGTTATTCAGTGAGAGAAATGCAATGTTTCATTAACATTTCAAAGTGATTTAGAGCAAGAAAATAAAGTCTAGTAGCTTGAATAAACCAGGTACCCAACAGGGGGAAGCCAGGTAGGAATGATGACATCATTACTTTTCTCACTTGAGAAGGTGAAAAGGAAGCCTGCACACCTGAGTGGGGTCTGTGTTGGAAGCCATGGGGTGGATTGTGAGTATAAGAAATAGTATTTGGTCTTAGGAGTTTCCCAGTTTTTGAGTGTGAAAAATGCTTTCTTGTGACCTTGAAGTGACCTGAGGCAATTCCCAAAGGTTAGTGGCTGCTTGTCAATGGAACTATTCAAGAAATTAGGGGGTTAGCACAGAGGACACTTGATACATGATCTAGGATTCCCATGAACAGTAAAAGCGAAATCATTAATTCTGACAGAGGTTTTAGTAAGGAAAAATAAGAGTTGATGGAATTTATGTAAAGGGTTGTAGAAAAATTGGTATGTTTGAAACAATCATTGTGTGAAATGGTTGCATCTGTTTTACCTGATTGAATTAAGGGGATAGAAACTGTATCTAAATGGGGCACATGTCTGTACATTAGTTAGTAAAACAAGAATGCATGTAAATCCGCCCATCAAGCAATAGTCATTGGTCATACTAAAAGGGAACCAGTCAGATTGCCTGAGTGCACACAGTGCCATATAGAAGCTGAGTGCTGGTGTGGACAGATTCTCAGTGACAAAAGTGCTTTGTGAGGAATACACTTGTGACTATGACAAGAGCCACTGAATGCATCTCAGTACCAAAGACTTTTTCTTTGTATGAGAGAACTGAAATGTCTAATAGGGATGGCAATGCCCAGAAGATTCTCATGACAAAATGGAAATTGTTTATGTGATACTGTGGTGCCTGGGGACTGCAAGGAAGTCCTGTAAAAGTGGCAGGGAGCCTCTTCTGCCAGGGGTGACTTGGAAACAACATACAAAATGGAAATTATATTTGTGGTACCGTGGTGCCTGGGGACTGCAAGGAAGCCTGTAAAAGTGGCAGGGAGCCTCTTCTGCCAGGATTGACTTGGAAACTACATAAGGAATTACTGGATTCTACTGTCATTGGACAGTGCCCTGTGAAGTACTCTGAGCTGAACAACAAAGAATTGTTTCATTTGTGGATGGCAGCTCGCAATTAAATGGACAACATCATATTTGGGCAGCTGGTGAAGAAAGACCAGTATAAAGAAAGACTTGGGTTGAATAAAAAAGAAATAATCAGCTCATTGGAGCTGCATTTCTGACTGTTATTATAACAGTGTTGGAACAATTTAACAGTGAAAAAAGCCCCTGTGTTTGGCGTATATGGACTGAAGGACTGTGGACAGTGCCCAGACTATGTGCTTCATACACTACAGGGTGCATGGAAAGCTGTCCTACTAACAGGATGTGCACTGGAGGTCCTGTTGTATTGACATAGTAGGACATGTTGATGCCCGTGATAACTTTACTCCAGTTTAGAAAGGTTGTTGTAATTTACAAGCTGGTATCCCAGTGTGCTGCATAAAGTATTCATCTTGGTCTGTGAGACAAGTGGCTGTGGGAACACTGCCTCAGTGCACTGATGAGCTGAGTGAAGAGAGTCCTTTTGCATCATCAGAGGCACAAATTTTCAATAAGAAGTCTTCTGTCTGTTATCAGAAGAGAGACTGCAGATGGTTGTGTGGCTGGTGCCCTGGTGGGAAGACCCTGAACATTGCAGGCAGGTGAGACTGATGCTCATAGCTCTGGGCAGCGAAAAAATTGAACTTGATGGTATTGGACCCTGTCGAGATTTGACCTGGGCTTTACTAACCGTTGGCAGATGGCAAGACTTATCCTAGATTTAAATAGAAGATATGCATCATTGTGAATAGCTGAGCATCATTTCTTCAGACCAAGGTTCACACGGCACCACCTATATGTCTGACAATGAGCATGGAGACCTGCTCTCAGGCCTAGTGTGATAAAGAATTGGATTAGGAAATGAAAACTTTGGTTGTCTAAAATGGGAGAGATAGCATCTTGAAGGGCTGGCTTACATGCTTTCAGGAGTGTGTGCTCACACTCAACAGGAACATGGGTGGGGTAAAGGAGTAATTTCTGATGTAGTTCTGTTTCTCTGGTGCATCTGAGGAAGATGGCTGTTGGAGATGATACTGGTATAGTTTCTCCATCATGTCACCTCAATGTTTAACTTGAGTCTACTGATGCATTGGTCACAGTAGCAGGCATTTTACCACATGGAGTATAAACAGGTAATACTGAAGCAAGAAACTGTAATTGATTTTTAACTTCTATGCCCCTTTTTCTAAGGGCCTTATTGGACAGGAGATTTTTTCATTCTATTTAACAGAATGGAATTAACAGCGAGTTAGCCATATTACTGGATGGGAAAAGTAGCCCCGTGAATCCTGCATGTGTGTAATCTCACCCTATGTGAACAGGAACGAACTGAGGGTTAATTGATTGCTAGACTAGTTTTTTGCCAGCATCTAGCTCAGCACAGTAGTGAACCTGATGTCTCTGCCACTGGTGAAATCATTTTGGTACTAATTATTATTTTTGCTATTTTCTTTTTGCAAAGTAATGAATAAATGAATTAAGTAATGTTAATAGAATTTTGCATTTTTCTCATTTTAAAGAATTTATCAGAACAAATACTTTTGTCTCAGCCTGAATAGACCAGGTACCTAACATTGTGAAGCCATGTATAGCTGATGGCACCATTGCTTTTGGCACCTGAGAAGATTAAATGGAGGCCAGCACCATGGACTGGCTAGTTACCATCTGGGGTCCCAGTCAACTGTCACTGCCTTTTCACTTTCACATTTACTTTTCCCTGAGGGACTTGTGTTGGAAGCCAGGGATGGATTGTTATTTATAAGTAATGTCTATTTGATTTTAGGATTTTCCCTAATGTTGAATGTGAAAACGGTGTCTTTTTTTCTTGACCGTAGGGGCTGCTTGTCAATAGATTCAATCAAGGGATTGGAGGGTTGGTACCAAGGACACTCATGTGTGATGTGGCATTTCCACAAATTGTGAAATCTAAATGATTACATTCTAATAGGTATTATAGTTGGGTTAGTGTTAATGGAATTGATAAATTAAGGTAAAATTTTTTAGGAGAATTGATATGTTTAAAAGCAGCATTATGTAAAGTGACTGTTTTATCAGGTTGTTTTAAGGGGATAGAAATTGTATCTGAACGGGGAACATATTTCTACATTATTATTGTAAAACAGATGGCATGTAAATATCCCCTTCATGTGATAGTAATTGGTCATGCTAAATGAGAACCAGAGAAGGTACCTGAGCACAGACAGTAATTTAGAATCTGAGTGCTTGAGGGACAGATTCTCGCATCTTAGCCCTTTGTGGAACATAGACTGGAAGCTGGGGAAGAGCTCATGAGTGCCTCTTAGTGACAACTGGTGGAACTTTGCATGAGATAATGAAATATCAAATGTGAATGTAAGTGCCTGGGAGAGTTCCACAGTAAAATTTAAATGGTTTATATGGGACAGTGGTACCTGGGGAATTCAAGGAAGACATATAGGAATGGCAGGGAGCCCCTGTCTCTAGGACTGACTCTAGTCTGCATAGGGAGGTGCTGGATTCTATTATTGCTGTACAGTGCCCTGTAAACCACTCTTGACTGACCAACCAACTGTTGTTTGTCTTGAAAATGGCATGCAGAAGTGAATGGAGAGAATTTTGTTTGGGAAACTGCTATATTAAGACCAGTGGATTAAAAGACTCTCATTGAAGTGTTGGGAGCCAATCCACAACTGCTGGCTGACAAGGTCACAGCAGGAGAAGACTCACAACTGCTGACTGACAAGATAACAGCAGGAGAAGACACACAACTGCTGGCTGACAAGGTCACAGCAGAAGAAGATAAAAAACTGCTAATTGACAAAGTCACAGCAGAGAAGACCAATGGCTGCGGGTTGACGAAGTCACCCAAAGGAGAGACAAAACGACACTTCCCCCCTTGACTTTTTGAATTAATCTGGCCTTATATCCCCCCTTTTCTGGGTGTGTGCTATTATTTATGGCACAGGGATAATAGTACCGTGCTTTCCCTGTAGATTCGTAGTGATTTCTTTGGAAATGAGACAGAGGGTGTGACTTCCACAGAAAAGCCTGTAAGCCCCTGGAACTGGGCTCATAGACATAAGAGGCTGGCTATGATATCCCTCGTAAAGGGTTAAGTTTGTAGGAGAATTCCTTCTTAATCATGTTAGAAAGAATGGATTGTGACTTGTGAATGTGTAGGAGGCAATGGCTGTGCGCAGAACACCTTTCGGCCTTCACTTAATTCAACATTTTTCCTCCCTAGCCTTTTCATGTGATAGAGTAGAGAAACATTCCTTTCTTCTGGCTTATTTGATCTGCAGATAGTGGTACACTCTGAGAAGAATAGAGTTAGAACTTAACTAGTGTTTAAATATAATAAATAAGTAATATTTGACTAGACAATAGTATCTTAGGTAAGGTATAGTAGAATGGCCCATTGTGTGGCCTAGGATGAGAGTGCAGTCAGCAAGAAAAGAATGTTTTACTAAGAGAATAGTCTTTTGACTGAAGGCAATTGCTAGGCTTTCTCAATGAGATGTTCTCATGAGATTTATATACTTTCCAAAATTCTTTGATAATGAGAGAAATGTAGGGGAATCCATAGAAATAATAACAGTTAATGTCTTCTGAAATTATGTTGCTACTAGGCTATCTTGCAAGTGCACTCTGTATATCTTTGGGTGAAATCTATTCTTAATGTTATGTCAATTTCTTTAGAGGCAAGCCTTTTAGAATCTTGTGAGAAATAGTAGGACACTGCATAAACTCAAAGCCATTTACCTGAGCAAGCGGTGGTCCATTGTTAGTCCTTAATGATTTCATCTGCTAATCTCTCTCTGTCCCTTACTTAACTCACAACAGCAGTAAAGTTAGTTAACTATTAGTACTAATACTTTAAAAGCTTTTACTGATGTTGTTATCGCTATTCAAGTTATTTTGTATTTTGAATGATTTGCTACCTGGTTTGTGATTTATAGATATAAATTAACTGTTATCTGGAAACATGGAAACATAGTGAAACAAAAGCAATAATTAACACCATGTAATTGTAACTCAGTGTGTGTATAAAAAGGGACCTATACTAGCATTTGAGGGAGATGCCTGGCAGTAAATGCTAACCAGAGAATAAAGAGAAAGAAAAGAATTCGGCTCTCTCACTCGATTTTGCCTATGCCGTCTCCTCCTGTGGGACCCCTGGATCCCCCCCGGGGCTGGACCCCGGCATTGAAGAAACTAAAAAATAGCTCATTGGAGCTGCATTTCAAACTGTTATTTGTAACAGTGATGGAAAAATTTTAAAGTAGAGAAAGGACTTAAGTTGGGTACTTACAGACCTGTGAGCAGTG
>NW_027095748.1:44361-109266 GCF_036850995.1 Saccopteryx leptura
TCTTTTTTTTTGCCCCTTTATTACTTTTCCCCAATTCAGGCCCCTCCATTACAGGCATTGTTTGTTCTATTAAATACAATATAATTCACAGTTCACCACAAGATTTTCTCAAGAAAGAGGAAGAGAGGAGAGGAGAGGAAAAAAGGAAGGGGGAATAATTTTCTTTTATTTTTAAATTTTTTAAAATATTTTTATTATTCTTTATTTCATTATTAATTTAAAAAAACTTTTTTTGATTTTTTTATTTTTTTAACTTTTTATTCTTTATTAATTCTCATTAATACTATCAACAAAACCACCCTCAGATGCCATTAAGAAGAGGAAATCGAATATTATGGATACAAAAGAAAGAGAAGTAACACAAATAGATGTGGAAAAATCTATGGAGAAAAGACTTAATATATTGGAAGCCTTGGAGCTAAATGACAGAGAATTTAAAATAGAAATCTTAAAAATACTCAGAGATATACAAGAAAACACAGAAAGGCAATATAGGGAGATCAGAAAACAACTCAATGAACACAAAGAATATATTACCAAGGAAATTGAAACTATAAAAACAATTCAAACAGAAATGAAAAACTCAATTCACGAGCTGAAAAACGAGGTAACAAGTTTAGCTAGCAGAACAACCCAGATTGAAGATAGGATTAGTGAAATAGAAGACAAACAACTTGAGGCACAACAGAGAGAAGAAGAAAGAGACTCAAAAATAATAAAAAACAAGAAAGCCCTACAGGAATTATCTGACTCCATCAGAAAGAATAACATAAGAATAATAGGTATATCAGAGGGAGAAGAGAAAGAAAATGGAATGGAGAATATACTCAAACAAATAATAGACGAGAACTTCCCAAGCCTGTGGAAAGAACTAAAGCCTCAAATTCAAGAAGCAAACAGAACACCGAGTTTTCTTAACCCCAACAAACCCACTCCTAGGCACATCATAATAAAGATGACACAAACCAATGACAAAGAAAAAATTCTCAAGGCAGCCAGGGAAAAGAAGAGTACAACATATAAAGGAAGGCCTATTAGATTATCATCAGATTTCTCAGCAGAAACTCTACAAGCTAGAAGAGAGTGGACCCCAATATTTAAAGCCCTGAAAGAGAGGAACTTTCAGCCAAGAATACTATACCCATCAAAGCTATCCTTCAAGTATGAAGGAGATATAAAAACATTCACAAATACAGAAAAGATGAGAGAATTTATCAACAGAAAGCCCCCACTCCAGGAAATACTAAAGGGGGTTTTCCAACCAGATTCAAAGAACAAAAGAAAACAACACCACAAGTAACAGCTCCACCAAGAACACAATAAAACCAAACTTAAACTGTGACAACAAAGGAAAAAAAGGGGGGAGAGAATGGAGATTAACAGTAGCAAAGGACGATGAAGTGCAGAAATACTTATAAGATAGGGTACTACAATGAATATGGTAGGTACCCTTTTCATTACTTAATGGTAACCACCCTAGAAAAAACCACCACAAAAACACATGACTTAAAAAAGGTAGCAACAGAGGAAAGAAGTATGGAACACAAACAAACAGAAACAAATGATAGAAAAATAAAAGAGAAGAATCAAACTAGATACAAAACTAACAGAAAGTAATTTATAAAATGGCAGTAGGGAACCCACAAGTGTCAATAATTACACTAAATGTAAATGGATTAAACTTACCAATAAAAAGACACAGAGTAGCAGAATGGATTAAAAAAGAAAATCCAAATATATGCTGCCTACAAGAAACACATCTAAGCAACAAGGATAAAAACAAATTCAAAGTGAAAGACTGGAAAACAATACTCCAAGCAAACAACACCCAAAAAAAAGCAGGTGTAGCAATACTCATATCTGATAATGCTGACTACAAGACAGAAAAAGTACTCAGAGACAAAAATGGTCACTTCATAATGATTAAGGGGACACTAAATCAAGAAGACATAACAATCCTTAATATATATGCACCAAACCAAGGAGCACCAAAATATATAAGACAGCTACTTATTGACCTTAAAACAAAAACTAACAAAAATACAATCATACTTGGAGACCTCAATACTCCGCTGACGGCTCTAGATCGGTCATCCAAACAGAGAATCAATAAAGAGATAGTGGCTTTAAACGAAATACTAGAACACCTGGATATGATAGACATCTACAGGACACTTCATCCCAAAGCGACAGAGTATACATTTTTCTCTAGTGTACATGGAACATTCTCAAGAATTGACCATATTTTGGGCCACAAAGACAATATAAGCAAATTTAGAAAAATTGAAATTGTACCAAGCATATTTTCTGATCATAAAGCCTTGAAACTAGAATTCAACTGCAAAAAAGAGGGGGAAAAACCCACAAAAATGTGGAAACTAAACAACATACTTCTAAAAAATGAATGGGTCAAAGAAGAAATAAGCGCAGAGATCAAAAGATACATACAGACAAATGAAAATGAAAATACGACATATCAGAATCTCTGGGATGCAGCAAAAGCAGTAATAAGAGGAAAGTTCATATCACTTCAGGCCTATATGAACAAACAAGAGAGAGCCCAAGTAAACCACTTAACTTCACACCTTAAGGAACTAGAAAAAGAAGAACAAAGACAACCCAAAACCAGCCGAAGAAAGGAGATAATAAAAATCAGAGCAGAAATAAATGAAATAGAGAACAGAAAAACTATAGAAAAAATCAATAAAACAAGGAGCTGCTTCTTTGAAAAGATCAACAAAATTGACAAACCCTTGGCAAGACTCACCAAGGAAAAAAGGCACAGGACTCAAATAAATAAAATCCAAAATGAAAGAGGAGAGATCACCACAGACATCATAGATATACAAAGAATTATTGTAGAATACTATGAAAAATTATATGCCACCAAATACAACAATCTAGAAGAAATGGATAAATTCCTAGAACAATACAACCTTCCTAGACTGAGTCATGAAGAAGCAGAAAGCCTAAACAGACCAATCAGCAGGGAGGAAATAGAAAAAACTATTAAAAACCTCCCCAAAAATAAAAGTCCAGGCCCAGATGGTTATACTAGTGAATTCTATCAAACATTCAAAGAAGACTTGGTTCCTATTCTACTCAAAGTCTTCCAAAAAATTGAAGAAGAAGCAATACTTCCAAACACATTTTATGAGGCGAACATAACCCTCATACCAAAACCTGGCAAGGATGACACAAAGAAAGAAAACTACAGACCAATATCTCTAATGAATACAGATGCTAAAATTCTAAACAAAATACTGGCAAACCGAATACAACAACATATTAAAAAAATAATACATCATGATCAAGTGGGATTCATCCCAGAATCTCAAGGATGGTTCAACATACGCAAAACGGTTAACGTAATACACCATATCAACAAAACAAAGAACAAAAAACACATGATCTTATCAATAGATGCAGAAAAGGCTTTTGATAAAATACAACACAATTTTATGTTTAAGACTCTCAACAAAATGGGTATAGAAGGAAAATATCTCAACATGATAAAGGCCATATATGATAAACCATCAGCCAACATCATTTTAAATGGCATAAAACTGAGGACTTTCTACCTTAAATCAGGAACAAGACAGGGTTGTCCACTCTCTCCACTCTTATTTAACGTGGTGCTAGAAGTTCTGGCCAGAGCAATCAGACAAGACAAAGAAATAAAAGGCATCCATATCAGAAAAGAAGAAGTAAAGGTATCACTTTTTGCTGATGATATGATCCTATACATCGAAAACCCGAAGGACTCCACAAAAAGATTATTAGAAACAATAAACCAATACAATAAGGTCGCAGGATACAAAATTAACATACAGAAGTCCATAGCCTTTCTCTATGCCAACAATGAAATATTAGAAAACGAACTCAAAAAAATAATCCCCTTCACGATTGCAACAAAAAAAATAAAATACCTAGGAATAAACATAACAAAGAATGTAAAGGACCTATATAATGAAAATTACAAAGCATTGTTAAGGGAAATCGAAAAAGATACAATGAGATGGAAAAATATTCCTTGTTCTTGGATAGGAAGAATAAATATAATCAAAATGGCCATATTACCCAAAGCAATATACAAATTTAATGCAATTCCCATCAAAATCCCTATGAGATTTTTTAAAGAAATGGAACAAAAAATCATCAGATTTATATGGAACTATAAAAAAACCCGAATAGCCAAAACAATCCTAAGGAAAAAGAATGAAGCTGGGGGCATTACAATACCTGACTTTAAACTATATTATAGGGCCACAAAACAGCATGGTATTGGCAGAAAAATAGACACTCAGACCAATGGAACAGAATAGAAAGCCCAGAAATAAAACCACATATATATGGTCAAATAATCTTTGATAAAGGGGCCAACACCACACAATGGAGAAAAGAAAGCCTCTTCAACAAATGGTGTTGGGAAAACTGGAAAGCCACATGCAAAAGAATGAAACTCGACTACAGCCTGTCCCCGTGTACTAAAATTAATTCAAAATGGATCAAAGACCTAAATATAAGACCTGAAACAATAAAGTACATAGAAGAAGACATAGGTACTAAACTCATGGACCTGGGTTTTAAAGAACATTTTATGAACTTGACTCCAATGGCAAGAGAAGTGAAGGCAAAGATAAATGAATGGGACTACATCAGAATAAAAAGTTTTTGCTCAGCAAGAGAAACTGATATAAAAATAAACAGACAGCCAACTAAATGGGAAATGATATTTTCAAACAACAGCTCAGATAAGGGCCTAATTTTCAAAATTTACAAAGAACTCATAAAACTCAACAACAAACAAACAAACAATCCAATAAAAAAATGGGAAGAAGACATGAATAGACACTTCTCCCAGGAAGAGATACAAATGGCCAACAGATATATGAAAAGATGCTCAGCTTCATTAGATATTAGGGAAATGCAAATCAAAACTACAATGAGATACCACCTCACCCCTGTTAGATTAGCTATTATCAACAAGACGGGTAATAGCAAATGTTGGAGAGGCTGTGGAGAAAAAGGAACCCTCATTCACTGTTGGTGGGACTGTAAAGTAGTACAACCATTATGGAGGAAAGTATGGTGGTTCCTCAAAAAACTGCAAATAGAACTACCTTATGACCCAGCAGTCCCTCTACTGGGTATATACCCCAAAACCTCAGAAACATTGATACGTGAAGACACATGTAGCCCCATGTTCATTGCAGCACTATTCACAGTGGCCAAGACATGGAAACAACCAAAAAGCCCTTCAATAGAAGACTGGATAAAGAAGATGTGGCACATATACACTATGGAATACTACTCAGCCATAAGAAATGATGACATCAGATCATTTACAGCAAAATGGTGGGATCTTGATAACATTATAAGGAGTGAAATAAGTAAATCAGAAAAAAACAAGAACTACATGATTCCATACATTGGTGGAACATAAAAATGAGATTAAGAGACATGGACAAGTGTGTGGTGGTTACCAGGGGTGGGGGGAGGGAGGACAGGGGGAGGGAAATGGGGAGGGGGAGGGGCACAAAGAAAACTAGATAGAAGGTGACAGAGGACAATCTGACTTTGGGTGATGGGTATGCAACATAATTGAACGACAAGATAACCTGGACTTGTTATCTTTGAATATATGTATCTTGATTTATTGATGTCACTCCATTAAAAAAATAAAATTAAATAAAAAATTACTGCAACCAAACCAATGCTGCAAGAAATGCTAAGGAGCCTGTTGTAAACAGAGATCAAGGAGAAAAAGAATATAGCTAAAGAGGAAACACAGTTTTGAATAATAAAATGGCAATAAACAAATGCATATCAATAACCTTAAATGTAAATGGATTAAATAATCCAATCAAAAGACATAGGGTAACTGCGGTGGATAAGAAAAACAGGACCCATACATATGCTGTCTAAAGAGATACACCTTAAAACAAAATATGCACATAGACTGAAGATTAAAAAAAATGGAAAAAAATAATTCACGCAAATAGAAATGAACAAAAAGCTAGGGTAGCAATACTTATATCAGACAAAATGGACTTCAAAACAAAGGCTATAGTAAGAGATAAAGAAGGTCACTATGTAATGATAAAGGGAGCAATCCAACAGGAAGATGTAACCATTATAAATATCTATGTACCTAATATAAAAGCACGAAAATATATAAAGCAGACTTTGAAGCATTTAAAGGGCGAGATCAACAACAATACTATAATAGTAGGGGATTTCAATACCCCACTAACATCACTAAATAGATCCTCAAGAAAGAAAATTAACAAAGAAACAGCAGACTTAAAGGACAAACTAGATCAACTGGATTTAATAGATATCTTCAGAACATTTTACCCTAAGGCAGCAGAATATACATTCTTTTCAAGTGCTCATGGTACATTCTCTAGGATAGACCACATATTAGTGCACAAAAGTGGTCTCAACAAATTTAAGAAGATTGAAATCATAACAAGCACTTTCTCTGATCACAATAGCATGAAACTAGAAATCAACCACAACACAACAACTGAAAAATACTCACTTGGAGACTAAATAGCATGTTATTAAATAACAAATGGGTTAACAATGATATCAATAAATAAATTAAAAATTCCTTGAAAAGGATGATAATGAGCATACATCAACTCAAAATTTATGGGATAAAGAAAAAGTAGTCCTGAGAGGGAAGTTCATAACATTACAGGCATACCTTAAAAGCTAGAAAAAAGCTCAAATAAACAACTTGACCCTGCATCTAAAAGAACTAGAAAAAGAACATCAAGTAAAGCCCCAGAGCTAGTAGAAGGGAGGGAATAATAAAGATCAGAGCAGAAATAAATGACAAAGAGGCTAAAGAAACAATAAGAGGATCAATGAAACCAAGAGTGGGTTCTTTGAAAAACAAGATTGATGAACCTTTAACCAGACTCACCAAGAAAAAGAGAGAGAGGACTCAAATTAATATAATTAAAAATGAGAGTGGAGAAATAACAACTGACACAACAGAAATACAAAATATTGTAAGAAAATACGATAAAGAATTGTATACCAAAAAACTAGACAATCTAGATGAAATGGACAAAAACTTCCCCCCCTCCAAAAAAAAGTCCTGGGTCTGATAGCTTCACAAGTGAATTCTACCAAATATTTAAAAAAGAACTAACTCCTATCCTTCTCAAGCTATTTCAAAAAATTCAAGAGGGAAACTTTCAAGTTCCTTTTATGAGGTGAGCATAATTCTGATTCCAAAATCAAGCAAAGACAATACAAAGAAAGAAAATTATAGGCCAATATCCCTGATGAATTTAGATGCTAAAATCCTCAATAAAATATTAATAAACCAGATCCAGCAATATATGAAAAAAAATCATAAACAATGATCAAGTGGGATTTATTCTGGGAGGCAAGGCTGTTATAATATTCACAAATCAATCAATGTGTTTCATCACATAAACAAAAGGAAGGAGAAAAACCATATGATAATTTCAATAAATGCAGAAAAAGCATTTGATACAATCCAGCACCCAGTCATGATCAAAACTCTCAGCAAAGTGGGAATACAGGGAACATACCTCAACATGATAGAGGCCATCTATGACAAACCCACAGCCAACATCATACTCAATGGGCAAAAATTAAAAGCAATCCCCTTAAGATCAGGAACAAGGCAGGGGTGTTCCCTTTCAACACTCTTATGCAACATAATTCTGGAAGTCCTAGCCACAGCAATCAGACAAGAAGAAGAAATAAAAGGAATCCAAATTGGAAAAGAAGTAAAACTATCATTATTTGCAGATGATATGGTATTGTATATAGAAAACCCTAAAGTCTCAGTTAAATAACTACTGGACCTGATAAATGAATTCAGCAAGGTGGCAGGATATAAAATTAAAACTCAGAACTCGAAGGCATTTTTATACACTAACAATGAACTTTCAGAAGGAGAAATTAAGGAAGAAATCCCCTTCACCATTGCAACCAAAAAAATAAAGTACCTAGGAATAAATTTAACCAGGGAGATTAAAGACTTGTACTCGGAAAATTATAAAACATTGATCAAAGAAATCAGGGAAGATACAAACAAGTGGAAGCATATACCGTGCTCATGGTTAGGAAGAATAAACATCATTAAAATGTCTATATTACCCAAAGCAATTTATAAATTCAATGCAATACTGATTAAATTACCAATGACTTACTTCAAAGATATAAAACACATATTCCAGAAATTTATATGGAACCAAAAACAAAAAACATGATTAGCCTCAGCAATCTTGAAAAGGAAGAATGAAGTGGGAGGTATCACATTTCCAGATATCAAGTTATACTACAAGGCCATTGTACTCAAAACAGCCTGGTACTGGCACAAGAACAGGCATCAATGGAACAGAACTGAGAACCCAGAAATAAACCCACACTTTTATGGACAACTGATATTTGACAAAGGTGGTAAGGAAATACAATGGAGTAAAGACAGCCTCTTTAACAAATGGTGTTGGAAAAATTGGACAGCTACCTGCAAAAAAAAATGAAACTAGACCACCGACTTACACCATTCACAAAAATAAACTAAAAATGGATAAAATACTTAAATGTAAGGCGTGAAACCATAAGCATCTTAGAAGAAAACATAGGCAGTAAGCTCTCTGACATCTCTCGCAGCAATATATTTGCCAATTTATCTCCACAGGCAAGTGAAATAAAAGACAGAATAAACAAATGGGACTATATCAAACTAAAAAGCTTTTGCACAGATAAAGACAATAAGAACAGAATAAAAAGACAAACTACACAATGGGAGAATATATATATTTGACAATACATCTGATAAGGGGTTAATAACCAAAATTTATAAAGAACTTGTAAAACTCAATACCAGGTAGACAATCCAATCAAAAATGGGTGAAAGAAATAAATAAACACTTCTCCAAAGAGGACATACAGATGGCCAATAGGCATATGAAAAAATGCTCAACATCACTAATCCTTAGAGAAATGCAAATTAAAACCACAATGAGCTATCACCTCACACCAGTCAGAATGGCACTCATCAACAAAACAACACAGAATAAGTGCTGGTGAGGATGTAAAGAAAAGGGAACCCTCCTGCACTGCTGGTGGGAATGCAGACTGGTACAGCCACTGTGGAAAACAGTATGGAGATTCCTCAAAAAAGTAAAAATCAATCTGCCTTTGACCCAGCTATCCCACTTTTAGGAATATGCTCCAAAAACACCATAGTATTCTTTCTTTCTTTTTTTTTTTTTTTTTGTATTTTTCTGAAGCTGGAAATGGGGAGGGACCGTCAGACAGACTCCTGCATGCATCCGACCAGGATCCACCCGGCACACCCACCAGGGGGCGATGCTCTGCCCACCAGGGGGCGATGCTCTGCCCCTCCGGGGCATCGCTTGTTGCCAGAGCCATTCTAACGCCTGGGCCATCTTTGCTCCAATGGAGCCTCGGCTGAGGGAGGGGAAGAAAGAGACAGAGAGGAAGGAGAGAGGGAGGGGTGGAGAAGCCGATGGGTGTTTCTCCTGTGTGCCCTGGCCGGGAATCAAACCTAAGACTTCCACACGCCAGGCCAATGCTCTATCACTGAGCCAACCAGCCAGGGCCATAGCACTGTTTCAAAAGAAGAAATGCACCCCCATGTTTATGGCAGCATTGTCATAATAGCGAAGATTTGGAAACAGCCCAAGTGTTCGTCAGAGGACAAGTGGATTAAAAAGCTTTGGTACATATATACTATGGAATACTACTCAGCCATAAGAAATGATGACATCGGATCATTTACAACAACATGGATGGACCTTGATAACATTATATTGAGTGAAATAAGTAAATCAGAAAAAACTAAGAACTATATGATTTCATACATAGGTGGGACAGAAAAATGAGACTCAGAGACCTGAAGTGTGGTGCTTATGGGGTGGGGGGCAGGGGTGGGGCACAGAGAAAACCAGTTAGAAGTTGATAGAAGACAATTTGACTTTGGGTGATGAAAATGCAGCATAATCAAATATCAAAATAACCTGGAGATGTTTTCTCTGAACATATGTACCCTGATTTATCAATGTCACCCCCTTAAAATTAATATAAACAAATAAATTCAGAAAAAATATCTCTATTACATGGAGAGCTTGTGTTTAAATGACAGAGAATTCAAAATTGAAGTTCTAAAAATATTCAGTGAATTCCAGGAGTGACATCAGAGAAATAGCATCATGAGGTTACTCCCAATATCTTCCCTGAAATTTCAACAAATTCAACAAGTAGAGAAGAGAAATAATCTTAGGAGTATCTGAAATATACACACACAACAAACAAAGGTATGATTCAGTGAAAAGATGGCTGAATATATAATCTATTCTGAAAAAAATAAGATGGATAATGAAGTATTCTACTTTCCTAACTGATCTGAGGAAGGGCCTCTTTTACCTGGACCTGAGAGAAACAAAGGATTTGGAGCAAGGGAAGAAGCTGGGCTAGGGTGGATGATCAAGCAGAAGAGAGAGTGTGGCGGCTCAGCCTGAGATTGTGGATGCAGGTCTGGCACAGGCTGCAGACTCCGACAGAGGTTGCTGGAGCATGTTACCCGCAGATGCTGGTGCCGAGCAGTTTTTCTCTTTGTGTGCTTCTGGTCTGCAATTGCAGGTGGTGTGCGAGTGGTTCCACCTGGCACCTCTGGCTTGGGTGCACACATTCACAGGTGTAGGAGCTAGGCTCGAGATTGTCAGCAGTGGACTTCTGCCTGGGCTGTAGCCAGCATTTCTATGTGGTCCCAGCTCCCCGACCAACAGCACGGGAAGTGAAGAGGGCCAGGACACCTAGGTCTAGACCTGTCTGGGAGGGGTGCCTCAATGAGCTGATACAGGTCACAAAGCGCATTAATGCAGAGCACATCTCCAAAGGCACTGCAGAAATTGTGGGGGCTGGGCTGTGGGCCTCCAAACAGGGCACAAGGGAGAAAAGCCTGTGGAGATTAGACCTGTGGAGTGCTGAGGCATACTAGACATGCCCAAGGGCCCTTAGAAAGGCGCCTGATCAGTAATCGGCTCCCTGCCCTGCCTGCTTTCACTGGCAGCTCTGATTAGCACAGCCTTACCCAGAACTGTGCTTTGAGCAGTGCTGAAGGAAGGACTTGACAGTTCTTAGAACCACTTGCTCTGCAAGCAGTGGCTGTGGCAACTTCACAGCTAAGTCCCTAGACTGCTAGTGTAGGAGGGAGAGACGTAGAGAAAGGCACCTGGAAAACTAACCGACTCTCCCATTGTCGGAGCTTGCAAACCCTACCTACCTCACCTACTGAGATCCAGCCTATGTCATTGTCATAGCAACATAACAGCAAATCTCTACTCAAGAGCACCAGAGGGAAAAAACCTGTAATATAGCACCACCTGCTGAAAAGAAAGAGAAAAAAAAGCTACCTATCAAAACCAGAAAAATATTAAATTTTTTATAACTTTTTAAATTTTTTCTTGTTTTATTCAATTTGGTCATTTTATCTTCTTTCTATCTTATTTTTTTCTTTTCCTATTGAACATCATTATTCATAGGTGTTATATTTTTTATTCTTTTTTTTTATGAGGGTTACATTTCAAAAACCTTAATTTTTTTTCCTTTCTCTTTCTTTTTCTCTTTTTATTTTTCTCTCATTTGGTCGTAATTTATCAACAAATTATTTTATTCTGGATTCATAGTTTTGTTTGTGGCATTTTGTGTGTTCTTTACTTCATTTTTATCTCTTTGTAATTTCCCCCCAGATCTGGCACCCCGTTCTATATAGTTTTGGTTCCACTTATCATCATAGAGTTTTCATTGTTTCACTTTATGTTTCCAATTTTTATTTTTTTTAATCATCTCTTATTAGTGTTATTAAAATACCACTCTCAAATGCCATTAAGGAAAAAGAAATCAAATATCATGGATACAAAAGACAAAGATGTAGCTCAGATAGATGATAAAAAATCTCTACAAAAAAATTTTAATTGCTTGGAAACATTGGAGTTAAATGACAGAGAATTAAAAATTGAAGTCCTAAAATTACTTAGGGAAATACAAGAAAGCATGGAAAGACAATTTAGAGAGCTCAAAAACAATTCAAAGAACAAAAAGAATACATCACCAAGGAAATTGAAACTATAAAAAAGAAATCATACAGAGATGAAAAACTCAATACATGAACTGAAAAACAAGGTTAACTAGCTTAGCTAATAGAACAAGCCAGATAGAGAAGAGAATTAGTAACATCAAAGACAGGCAACTAGAGATACTACAGAGAAAAGAGGAGAGAAAGACTCACAAATAAAAAGAGAAAACCCTACAGGAATTGTATGACTCCATCAGAAAGAGCAACATAAGAATAAAGGGTATATCAGAAAAAGAAGAGAGAGAAAATGGAATGGAGAATATATTCAAACAAATAATAGATGAGAAATTCCCAAGCCTGTGGAAAGAATTAGAGCCTTGAATCCAAGAAACAAACAGAAAATACACCAAGTTACCTTAACTCAAACAGACCTACTCCAAAACACATCTTAATAAAATTATCACAAACCAGTGAGAAAGAAAAAATCCTCAAGACATACAGGGAAAAGAAGAATACAACATATAAAGGAAGGCCTATTAGGTTATCATCAGATTTCTCAGCAGAAACTTTACAAGCCAGAAGAGAGTGAACCCCGATATTAAAAGTACTGAAAGAGAGAGACTTCCAGCCAAAAGTATTATATCCATCAAAGCTATCCTTTAAATATGAAGGGGGAATAAAAACATTCACAGATATAGAAAAGATGAGAAAATTTATCATCAGAAAACCCCCACTTCAGGAAATACTAAAGGGGATTATCCAACCAGATACAAAAAAACAAAACAAAATTACAAGTAAAAACTCCATCAAGATCACAATAAAAACAAGATTAATCTGTGACAACAAAAACAAAAAAGGGGAAAGGACAAAGATGAACAGTAGCAAAGGAGGATGGAGTGCAGAAGTGCTTATGAGATAATGTACTACAATGAATATGATATATATCTTTTTTACTACTCAATAGTAACCACCTCTGAAAAAACCACTACAGAAACATGGCTTTAAAAAAGAAGAAACAAAGGAAAGAAGTATGGAACACAACCAAACAAAAACAAATGACAGAAAAACAAAAGAGAAAAACCAAAAATAGATACAGAGCTATCAGTAAGCAATATATAAAATAGGAAACCCTCAAGTGTCAATAATTACACTAAATGTAAATGAATTAAACTCACCAATAAAAAGACACAGACTAGCAGAATGCATCAAAAAAGAAAATCCAAATATATGCTGCCTTCAAGACACACATCTAAGTTACAAGGATAAAAACAAATACAAAGTGAAAGGTTGGAAAACAATTCTCCAAGCAATTAACATCCAAAGAAAAGCAGGTGTAGCCTTACTCATATCTAACAATGCTGACTACAAGACAGCAAAAGTAATCAAAGAAAAAGATGGTAATTTCATAATGATAAAGGGGACATTGAATCAGGAAGATATAACACTTCTTAATATATATGCACCAAACCAAGGAGTACCAAAGTATATAAGGCATCTACTAACTGGTCTAAAAATAAAACCCGGCAAAAATACAATCATACTTGGAGACCTCAATATACCGCTGATGGCTCTAGCTTGTTCATCCAAACAGAAAATCAATAAAAAAAATATATAAGCCTTAAACTATACATTAGAACAACTAGATACGATAGATATCTATAGAACATTTCATCCCAAAATGCCAGAGTGTACATGGAACATTCTCAAAAATTGACCATATGTTGGGCCACAAAACTAACATCAACAAATTCAGAAAGACTGAAATTATACCAAGCATATTCTCTGACCATATAGCTTTGAAACTAGAATTCAACTGCAAAAGAGAGATAAACAAACCCACAAAAATGTGGAAATTAAACCACATACTTCTAAAAAATGAGTGGATCCAAGAAGAAATAAAAGCAGAGATCAAAAGATATATACAAATGAAAATGACAATATGACATATCAGAATCTTAGGATGTAACAAAGAAGTTCATATTACTACAGTAATAATAAGAGGGAAGTTCATATTTCTACAGACCTATATGAACAAACAAGAGAGAGCCTAAGTAAACAACTTAATATCACATCTTAAGGAACTAGAAAAAGAAGAACAAATGCAACCCAAAACCAGCAGAAGAAGGGAAATAATAAAATTCAGAGCAGAAATAAATGAAATAGAGTACAGGAAAACTATAGAGAAAAATCAATAAAACTAGGAGCTGGTTCTTTGAAAAGATCAACAATATTTAAAAACCCTTGGCAAGATTCACTAAGGAAAAAAGAGAAAGGACTCATATAAACAAAATCCAAAATGAAAGAGGAGAAATCACCACACATATCAGATATACAAAAAATTATCATAGAATACTATGAAAAGCTATATGTCACCAAATTTAACAATCTAG
The DNA here is from genome assembly GCF_036850995.1 of Saccopteryx leptura. Lineage (NCBI taxonomy): Eukaryota > Metazoa > Chordata > Mammalia > Chiroptera > Emballonuridae > Saccopteryx > Saccopteryx leptura. The sequence continues at coordinate 58,849 of NW_027095748.1, forward strand.
AAGAAATGAATAAATCCCTAGACCAATACAATCTTTCTAGACTGAGTCATGAAGAAGTAGATAGCCTAAGCAGACCCATAAACAGGGAGGAAATAGAAACAACTCTCAAAAACCTCCCCAAAAATAAAAGTTCAAGGCCAGACAGCTATACGATTGAATTCTACCAAACATTCATAGAAGACCTGGTTTCTAACCTTCTTAAAGTCTTTCAAATTATTAAAGAAGAAGCAACACTTCCAAACACATTTTATGAGGCCAACATAATCGTCACACCAAAACCTGACAAGGACAATACAAAAAAACAAAACTAGTACAGATGCCAAAATCCTAAACAAAATACTGGCAAATCGAATATAACAACACATTAAAAAAATAATACATCATGATCAAGTGGGATTCATCCCAGATGCACAAAAAGGGTTCAACATATGTAAAACAATTAATGTAATACACCATATCAATAAAACAAAGAACAAAAACCATATGATCCTATCAATAGATGCAGAGAAGGCATTTGATAAGATACAACATCTTTTTTTCTCTCTTTTTTTTAAATAATTTTATTTTTTAATGGGGTGACATCAATAAATCAGGATACATATATTCAAAGATAACAAGTCCAGGTTATCTTGTCGTTCAATTATGTTGCATACCCATCACCCAAAGTCAGATTGTCCTCTGTCACCTTCTATCTTGTTTTCTTTGTGCCCCTCCCCCTCCCCCTTTCCCTCTCCCATTCCCCCCTCCCCCCCGTAACCACCACACTCTTATCAATGTCTCTTAGTTTCACTTTTATGTCCCACCTACGTATGGAATAATGCAGTTCCTGGTTTTTTCTGATTTACATATTTCGCTTCGTATCATGTTATCAAGATCCCACCATTTTGCTGTAAATGTTCCGATGTCATCATTTCTTATGGCTGAGTAGTATTCCATAGTGTATATGTGCCACATCTTCTTTATCCAGTCATCTATTGATGGGCTTTTTGGTTGTTTCCATGTCCTGGCCACTGTGAACAATGCTGCAATAAACATGCGGCTGCATGTGTCTTTACAAAGATACAACATCTTTTAATATTCAAAACACTCAATAAAATAAGTATAGAAAATATCTTAACACAATAAAGGCCATATATTACAAACCATCAGCTAATATCATACTAAGTGGTGAAAAACTGAAAGATTTTCCTCTAAAATCAGAAACAAGACAAGACTGCCCACTCTCTCCATTCTTATTCAACATAGTGCTGGAAGTTTTAGACAGAGCAATCAGACAAGAGAAACAAATAAAAGGCATTCAGATCAGAAAAGTAAAGGTTTCACTTTTTGCAGATGACATTATCCTTACATTGTAGAAAACCCCAAAGTCTCCACAGAAAGACTATTAGAAACAATAAACCAATATACTGAGGTCATAGAATACAAAATCAATATACAAAAGTTTATTGCTTTCATATATACCAACAATGAAACTTTGGAAAATTAACCCAGAAAAATAATCCTTTTGATCGTTGCAACAACAACAAAAAAATATCTAGGAATAAACTTAACAAAGAATGTAAATGATCTGTATACTAAAAACTACAAAGCATTATTAAAGGAAATTGAAAAAGACACAATGGCATGGAAAAATATCCATGTTTTTAAATAGGAAGAATCAACTTAATTAAAATGGCCATATTACCCAAAGCAATACACAAATTTAATGCAATTTCCATCAAAATTTCAATGTCATTTATTAAAGAAATGGGAAAAAATCCCCAGGTTTGTATGGAACCATAAAAAAACCCAAATAGCCAAAGCAATCATGAGAAAAAGGAATGAAGCCAGAAGCATTACAATACATGACTTCAAATTATACTACAGAGCTACGATAATCAAAACAGCATAATATTGGGAGAAAAATAGACACACAGACAATGGAACATAATCAAGAGCCCAGAAATAAAACTACATATATATGGGCAAATCATCTTCAGTGAAGGAACCAAAAACACACAATGGAGAAAAGAAAGCCTCTTCAATAAATGATGTTGGGAAAATTGGAAAGGCACATGCAAAAGAATGAAACTTAATTACAATTTGTCCCCCTGCACAAAAGTCAACTCAAAATGGATCAAAGACCTAAATATAAGACCTGAAACAATAATTTACATAGAAGAATATATAGAAACTAAGCTTATGGACCTTGGTTATAGAGAAAAATTTATGAATTTGACCCTAAAGGCGAGGGAAGTAAAGGCAAAAATAAATGAATGGGACTATATCAAATTAAAAAGCTTCTGCTCAGCAAAAGAAACTGACAACAAAACAAATAGACAGCCAACTAAATGGGAGATGGTATATGCAAACAACAGCTCTGATAAGGGGTTAATATCAAATATATATAAAGAACTCACAAAGCTCAGCAACAAGCAAGTGAACAGTCCAATTAAAAAAATGGGGAAAGGGCCTGAACAGACACATCTCCCAGGAAGACATACAAATGTCAACAGACATATGAAAAGATGTTCAACTGTACTAGCTATTAGATAAATGCCAAAACTACAATGAGATCCTGCCTCACATCTATTAGATTGGCTGTTACCAACAAGAAACATAATTACAAGTGTTGGAAAGACTGTGGAGAAAAAGTAACCCTCATTCTCTGCTAGTGAAGATGTAAATTAGTATAACCATTATGGAAGAAAGTATGGTGGTTCCTCAAAAAATTAAGAATACAACTACCAGCCTGACCAGGCAGTGGAGCAGTGGGACACAGAGCACCCAGGTTTGAAACTCTGAGGTCTCCAGCTTGAGTGTGGGCTTATTTGGTTTGAGCAAGGCTCACCAGCTTGAGCCCAAAGTTGATGGCTTGAGCAAGGGGTCAGTCAGTCTGCTGTAGCCCCCCCCCAGTCAAGGCACATATGAGAAAGCAATCAATGAACAACTAAGGTGCCACAATAAAGAATTGATGCTCCTCATCTTTCGCTCTTCCTGTCTGTCCCTCTCTATCTCTCTGTCTCTGTCACATATACAAAACAAAAAAACTACCATATGACCCAGCAATCCCTCTACTGGTTATTTTCCCCCAAAACTCAAAAACATTGCTACATAAAGACACATGCACCCCCTTGTTCACTGCAGCATTGTTCACAGTGGCCAAGACATGGAAACAACCAAAGTGCCCCTCAATAGAGGATTGGATAAAGAAGATGTGGTACATATATACTATGGAAGATGTGGTACATATATACTCAGCCATAAGAAATGATGACATAGGATCATTTATGACAACATGGATGGAACTTGAGAACAATATAATGAAATAAGTAAATCAGAAAAAGCTAAAAACTATATGGTTTCACACATAGGTGGGACACAAAATTGAAATGCATGGACATAGATAAGAGAGCAGTGGTTATCAGGGGGAGAGGGATGTATGGCAGGGTGTGGAGGAAAGGATATAAAAAGGCCAAATCCACAGTGACGGAAGATGGTTTGACTTTGGGTGATGGTCACACAATGCAATATTCAGATTATGTATCATAGAGATACACACCTGAAACCTATACGACCTATTAACCAATATCACCCCATTAAATTTAATAGTAACTTAAAAACTTGTTATTGAGAGTTTATAATGTCAAATATTTAACAGACATAACCTGGAATAGGTAAACTCATGAAAGTCATAGCCTCCCAATATACTGGTATAACTTCAGTATTACACAAGCAACATTGATAGAATGTCATCAGACACATTTATAAATAAGCCATGGATTATAATTTTAGTGCACACACTCCTCAGCTGCATCAAAGAAGAAAGCAGGAAAATAAAGTCCACACATGGTTAGCTACAATCATTTTATCAGCTCTTTCCTTCCAAACAATTTGTTTGTTTCCCCATAAAATTCTTAGGTTTTATTTTTTACATCTTTGGGAACTGCATTGAAAACCTTACTCATTAATATATCAGTAAGTATTAAGAGTTTGCTTTCTGAAGAAATGTTCCAATGAGGTGATAGGAGAGGTTATTTTCTACCTAACTTGTATGCCTTATACCTCTTGGGCATACTTTGTTTATTAGAAAAATATTTTGACATTCAGATACATTTTGGGCCAGTAGTCAAGTAATCATAGGGCCAATTTAAAAATCTTAAAATAATTTAATGTTTTCCTTTTATACCTGTTTTGAAGGCCTTCATATTTTTGTCAAGTAATTTTCCCAAGCTGTGAATATAATCTATTCAAATATGTTTATTCTATCACCTCTGTTTTTAAATTGAAAAAAAAGTTAAAACTGCTTATAAAGAAGAGTTTAATAAAATATTTTTCATCTTTAAAAAAAAAGGAAGGAAAGAGCTGATAAAATGATTGTAGCTAACCATGTGTGGACTTTATTTTCCTGCTTTCTTCTTTGATGCAGCTGAGGAGTGTGTGCACTAAAATTATAATCCATGGCTTATTTATAAATGTGTCTGACAATTAGCAGAGAATGACAGAAAGGAAAATTATGGCCCTGAATGATTACTTTGGGTTCTTAATTGTTTTCAGGAGAATTTGCCTCAGTTTGGGTCATGAAACTGACAGGCTATTTGGTAAAGAGCTGAAGCTGGCTATAGAGATTTTTTTCATGAATTTAAATTTTAATATATATTTCTTTCTGCTTCAGATAGCTCAAATAGTCTGTTTCCTTATCTCTCCAAAATTTTTAGCTTTCCCTTACTATTTGGTTTTACACATTTATCTTTTATAACTGCACTAATGTTGTATGTTTTATTGTACAAATGCCTTTTTTAATAGGAATTCACAGAGCAATGTTTTAAATTTTTTTCTCTGAAGCAAAAGAATTCACAGTAAATTAGCCATGCCCTAATCCAGGGGTCCCCAAACTTTTTACACAGGGGGCCAGTTCACTGTCCCTCAGACCATTGGAGGGCCGGACTAAAAAAAAAACTATGAACAAATCACTATGCACACTGCACATATCTTATTTTAAAGTAAAAAAACAAAATGGGAATGAATACAATATTTAAAATAAAGAACAAGTAGATTTAAATCAACAAACTGACCAGTATTTCAATGGGAACTATGATCCTCTCACTGACCACCAATGAAAGAGGTGCCCTTTCCGGAACTGTGGTGGGGGCTGGATAAATGGCCTCAGGGGCCACATGTGGCCTGCGGGCCATAGTTTGGGGACATTCCTACCAGTCCATGTGCATGGCAGGTAAATGCCTTCTCAAGGGAATTATCTACCAAAACAGGAAGACTCCATTTGAATTTCTCAGTGCCTATCTTATTCCATTTATGCTGTTATAACAAAATACCATATATGGTGCTTTAAACAGACACGTAATTCCCTTGTTTTGGAGGCTGGAAGTTCAAGATTAGGGAGGCAACATGATTGGGTCTAGCGACAGCTCTCTTCCTGGCTTTTGAGTGTTTGCCTGCCCACTGTGTCCTCCACATGAACAAAAGAGAAAGAGAGCTTCCTACTCTCCCTCTCTTCTTATAAGAACACTAATTCCTCCACAGTACCTCTGCTGTTTTAGTATCCTCAGGTTTCTGAGGCCTGGTAAGTGCTCCTAAATCTTCAGGCCAGTGTGGCTTTATAGAAAATATGTCAAGTATAAAACCAGAAGATATGTAAATAAAAAATGTGGTAAAGGGAAATTGACTCATTCTAATGGACAAAATCAATGTGGGTCCCTTAGAGGGCAGATCAAAGTAGAAATGCACAGGTTGAGACATAAAAGGCAGGTGAGAATTTGGCAGATAAGTGTAGGTGGGTGGATGAATGTTAATTATAAGTAGAAACCATAACATATGCAAAGAACAAAAAATGAAAGGAAAAAAAGTAATATTCATATGACTGCAAGTAGGTTAGTTTGGCTAGATCATAGATTATAAGAGGTTGAGGATGATGTACCGGGGGATATAAATGGGCCAGACCAAAAAGACTCTTGATGCATTATTAACCATTAAAGGCATTAACATGGCAAGGACCTACCCCTTCTCAAAATGTGCAAGGTAGAAAAGGTCTTGTATATATCTTTTGATCTCTGCTTTTCTTTGCCTTTGACCCAGTCATTTTTTATAAGTATGTTGTTTAATTTCCACATTTTTGTGGATTTCTTTTACTTCTTTTTTGCAGTTGAATTCTAATTTTAAAGCCTTATGGTCAGAAAATATGCTTGGTATAATTTCAGTCTTCCTGAATTTGTTCATGTTAGTTCTGTGTCCGAACACATGGTCTATTCTTGAGAATGTTCCACGTACACTGGAGAAAAACGTATATTCTGAAGTCATAAGATGAAATGTCTTGTAAATGTCTATTATGTCCATTTGGTCTAGCATGTCATTTAAGGCCAATATTTATTTATTGTCTTTCTGGTTGGATGATCAATCTATAACTATCAATGGTGTGTTGAGATTTCCAAGTATGATTGTGTTTTCATCTGTTTCTATTTTTAGATCAGTTAATATATTTTGGTGCTCCCTGGTTTGGGGCCTATATATTAAAATGTGTTATGCCTTCCTGAGATAATGTCCACTTTATCATTATGAAATGACCATCTTTGTCTCTGGTTACCTTTGTTGTCTTAAAGTCAGTATTGTCAGATATGAGTATTTCCACACCTGCTTTTCTTTGGGTATTATTTGCTTGGAGAATTCTTTTCCAACCTTTCACTTTGAATCTACTTTTGTCCTTGCAGCTTAGATGTGTCTCTGGAAAGTAGCATATGGTTGGGTTTTACTTTTTGATCCAATCTGGTACTCTGTGTTTCACTTTAGGTGATTTCAAGTCATTTACATTTAGGGTAATTATTGACACTTGAGGATTTTCTATAGCCATTCTCTGTATTGTTTTCTGATGGCTCTGTGTCTCATTTGGTTCTTCTCTTTTGTCTTTCTGTCAGTTGTTTTTGTCTGGTGGCATTCTATACTTCTTTTCCCTGTTTCTTCTTTTTTTAAGCTACATGTTTCAGTAGAGGCATTTTTGTGGGTGAGCACCATTAGGTTATTAAAAGAAAAATTGTCATATTTACAAGAGTCCATTATCATAAGAGTGTTTCTGCATTCCATCCTCTTTTGTCCTTTCCCCTTTTATGTTACTGTTGTCACAGATTATTCTTGTTTTAATTGTGACCTGGTTGGAGCTTTTACTTGTAGCTTTGTTTTGTTCTTTGTATCTAGTTGAATAATCCCCTTTTGTATTCCCTGCAGTGGGGGTTTTCTGGTGATAAATTTCCTCAGCTTCTGTATGTCTATAAAAGTTTTTACAGTATTTCTCTTTCATATTTGAAGGATAGCTTTGATGGATATAGTATTCTTGGCTGGTAATTACTCTCTTTCTGTACTTTGAATGTTTGGGTCCACTTTCTTCTGGCTTGTATAGTTTCTGCTGAGAAGTCTGATGATAACCTCATAGGTTTTTCTTTATATATTATGGTCTTCTTTTCCCTAGCTACCTTGAGAATTCTTTCTTTGTCATTGATTTTTGACAATTTTATTATGCTATGCCTTGGAGTAGGTCTGGTGGGATTGAGGTAACTCAGTGTTCTGTTTGCTTCTTGGATTCAAGGCTCTAACTCAGGGGTCCCCAAACTTTTTACACAGGGGCCAGTTCACTGTCCCTCATACCATTGGAGAGCTGGACTATAAATAAAACTATGAACAAATCCCTATGCACACTGCACATATCTTATTTTAAAGTAAAAAAACAAAATGGGAACAAATACAATATTTAAAATAAAGAACAAGTAAATTTCAATCAACAAACTGACCAGTATTTCAATGGGAACTATGGGCCTGCTTTTGGCTAATGAGATGGTCAATGTCTGGTTCCATATTTGTCACTGATAGCTGTAATAAGTGATATGATGCACTTCTGGAGCTGTGATGCATCACTGGAAGTAGTACTGTACGTGAGCGATGCCGTGCTTTGTGTCCTGTGCTCCTCTCACTGACCACCAATGAAAAAGGTGCCCTTTCTGTAAGTGTGCCAGGGGCCATATAAATGGCCTCAGGGGGCCACATGTGGCCTGTGGGCCGTAGTTTGGGGACCCCCGCTCTAACTCTTTCCACAGGCATGGGAAGTTCTCATCAATTATTTAAATAGGTTCTCCATTCCTTTTTTCCTCTCTTCTTCTTCAGATATACCCATTATTCTTATACAGTGGTACCTTGAGATAAAAATTTAATTCATTCTGTAACTGAACTTGTAAGTCAGTCAACTCGTATATCAAACTGCCGATACTGGACCTGTGCACCAATGCACCAACTAGCAGCAGCTTCCTGAATCATGACTCATATCTCAGAATTTAGCTTGAATCTCGAACAAAAATACGGACCAAGTCGCAGTTTATATCTTAAATATATATATATTTATATATATTGGTGTGTTTGTATCTCAAGGTATCACTGTATTGATATTTCTGATGGGGTCAGACAGTTCTTGCAGATCTAATTCTTTTTAATTTGGGAGTCTCTCTCTTCTTCTCTGTATAGTGTCTCTAGTTGCCTGTCTTCAATGTCACTGATTCTCTCCTCTACCTGGCATGTTCTATTAGCTTAACTTGCTACCTCATTTTTCAGTTCATGTATTGAGTTCTTCATCTTTGTTTTATTATTTTTTATAGTTTCAATCTCCTTGAAGTACTTCTTTTATTTATTCATTTGTTTTTTGAGGTCATTAAATTGCCTGTTGGTATTTTCTTGCATCTCTTTGAGTATTTTTAGAACTTCAATTTTAAATTCTCTGTCATTTAACTCCAAGATTTCCATGTAATTAAGATTTTTTTCAGAAGATTTTTCACTACTTATGTGAACTACATCTTTGTTTAGTACATCCATGATGTTTGATTTCTTTTTTCATGACAGCATTTGAGAGTAGTATTGTTAAGAACTCTAACAAGAAACAATTTTTTTTCTAGTAGGTGTTGCTATACTACATGTTTTGGCTGTGTGAAGTCTTAGGCAGAACTCCACTGAGACATTGCTGTCATAGTGAGGTAGGCAGGAACACATTCACATTGGTGGGTGGGACATGTTGTGAGGGCTTTACAGTTTCAGATTTATAGCTTTTCAGCTTTATGGCTTCAAAAGTGGTGGTTTCAAGTCTCAGGGAGTTCTTCCCCATGTCTCAGAAGACCAGAAAATCAGATGCAGAGCACTCTGTCTCTCAGGAGAGAGTGGCCCCAGAGTCAGCTGTCAGGGGCCTAACACCACCACATTTTTTACTGTGTGGGGAGGAAGGTGGAATCTTGGAGGCTGGGGGGGCACTTTGATCTTCCATGACACTGTGCAGAGTGTGGGCCACTGGTAGAGTGATGGCTGCAGGCTGAGTGTACTTGAGCACTGTGGGCTGAGAGTACATAGCAACACATGGGCCAAATACCCAGGGTTTAGTGTGCACCAATGAAATGCATGCCATGCTGCACTGTGGTCCAGTGAGAGCTGATTGAATGATTGTTGCAGGCTGAGCATGTGCCCATCACCAACTGATTGTAAACCAAGCAACATGGGAAGTCTTTGGTAACCCAGGATGTAACCATGCACCTGGTTGCACCATTTAGTTCAGCTCCTTCTTCTCTGCCCCTCAGCCTCTCCACCTCTCCTGACTTATAATAAAACTCAAGCCTCCCTTCCTAAGTCCAACAAGAAGAAAGAAAAATTCAGTCCCCTGCCTTCTCTCCAGATTCCACCATAAAATCATTTTATCTTCTGTCCCTCTTTTCAATCCATCCCACCTTCAGTCCATTTGTTGCACAGATCTTTCAGTCACAGCTGCAAGCTCAGCTAGAGTTCCTTTGCTGCATTATAGTTGTTCAATTTATTGAAATTTTAAGGAAAGAGATGAGAAATATCTCTCATGCTGCCATTTTTATGACATCACCCAGAAAACACCACCAAAAAAAAAAATCAAACAATCCAATTAAAAAAAACAGGCAAAAGACCTGAATGGATGTTTTCTAAAGAGAACATGCACATGCCAAGAGACATATGAAAAAACATTCAATGTCAGTAGTCAGAGAAATGCAAATTAAAACCACAATGAAATATCACCTGATACCAGTCAGAATGGCTATCATCACTAAATCAGCAATCAATAAGTGTTGGTGAGGGTGTGGGGAAAAGAACCCCTGTGCGCTGTTGGTGGGAATGCAGATTGGTACAGCCACTATTGAAAGCAGTATGAAGTTAACTAAAAATTAAAAATAGAACTTCCTCTGGACCCATCAGTCTCACTGGCATTGTATTCTAAGAAGCTTAAAACACTAATTCCAAAGAATAATGCACTTCAATGTTCACTACAGTATTATTCACAATAGCCAAAATCTGAAAACAGCTTAAGTGCCCATCAGTAGACGACTGGATAAAAAAGCTGTGGTACATATATACAATAAAGTACTACATAGCCATGAAAGAAAAGGAAATATCACCTTTTGTGACAGCAGAGATGAACCTGAAGATCATTATGCTAAGTTAAATAAGCCAGTCAGAGAAAGACAAGTACCATATGATTTCACTCATATGAGGATGGAATCTAATGAACAAAATGAATTAAGAAGTAGAGAGATTCATACATAGAGAATAAGCTGAGAGCTATGGGGGTGTGATGGGGGGAAGCTGGGCAAGGGAGGTGGAGGGATAGAGTAAAAAAGGACAAAAAACTTATGGACACATACAACAATGTGGTGATTGCCAGGAGGGGAGAAGTGGAGGAGGTTTTGGGGGCTTAAATGGTGATGGATAAAGACTTAACTTGGCAGGGGTGGGTAGTCAATACACAATACAGTATACAGAGAAGTGTTATAGAATTGGGTACCTGAAACCTGTATAATTAATCAACTATTGTCACCTTAATAAACTCTACTAAAAAATTTAGTTAAAACAATTATATACATATTTGCAATAGAATGTTACTTGGCCATAAAAAATATATATATTACCATTTGCCACAGCATTAATGGACATAGAGTGTACTATGCTAAGTGAAATAAGTCAGAGAAAGACAAGTAGCATATGATTTCACATATATGTGAAATCTAATGAATGATATAAATGAACAAACAAAACAAAAACAGACTAATAGATACAAAGAGCAAACTGATGCTTACCAGAGGGAAGGAAGTGGGAGGAATGGTTAAAAAAGATGAAGGGATTGAGAAGTACAGATTGGTAGTTATAAAACAGTCATGGGGCTGTAAAGTTCAGCATAGGGAATAGTCAATAATACTGTATTAACTATGTATGGTGCCAGGTAGGTACTAGAAATATCAGGGAGGACACATTGTAAAGCATATAATTGGCTAACTACTATGCTGTAGACCTGAAACCAATGCAAAATATTGAATGTAAGCTCTAATTTAAAATAATTTTAAAAATTAAAAAAATCTCTTACAAGTCTGGTTTCATTCTCCTCAAGACAAAAAAGAGAGAGCCAGAGATTATTTCATGCTTATTAGAATAGCCATTATTAAAAGACAAAGATGAAGACCAGAAAGAGGAAGAAGAAAGAAAGAAAGAAAGAAAGAAAGAAAGAAAGAAAGAAAGAAAGAAAGAAAGAAAGAAAGAAAGAAAATAAAAAGGAAGGAAGGAAGGAAGGAAAGAAAAATGGAAGGAAGAAAGGAAGGAAGGGGAAGGGAAGGGAGGGAAGGAGGGAGGGAGAAAGGAAGGAAGAAAAAAAAGAGAAAAAGAAAGTACTGGGGAAGATCAAGATGTGAAGAAACAGGAACCCTTGCACACTGTTAGTGGAAATGTACAATTGAGCAACTACTATGGGAAACAGTAATTAAAAATAGAGCAACCAGCCTCACCTGTAGTGGAGCTCATTGATAAAGCATTGATCTAGAAGATTGAGGTTACCAGTTCAAAACCCTGGGCTTGTCCAGTCAAGGCATATATAGAAAGCAACTACTATGAGTTGATGTGTCTTGTTTCTTTGTTGTGGACTGTAAATAGCAAAAAGCCTTTGTAGATTTGATGCTTAGCAAAAGGCTAAGTTCTCTCCCCTTCATCTCCATATTTGGGTATTATGCTGAGTATTTGCACCCACTTCACCTGCTTGCTTAAGTTGCTGGAAGCAATTTACATGCCCTTCCTCTTACTCTTTGTTTGTTCAGATGTTGGTTGATTTCACCTATGCATGGTGGGGGGATTCCTGTTTATGCCTTGGGAGAGTTCCTGTTTATCCTTGGATGTGTAACTTTGTATCAAGGACTTCCTTGATTTGCATATGGCTATATAATAAAACAAACTGGGGCTATGGGGCACTCAGATATTGCCATTATCATTGAAGAGTCCTCCCGATCCCATCCTTTTTCTTAATTCCACACCATTCTCACTCAAAACCCAGAATTAGGAGCTGTGCTGGTCCGTGACATTTCTTCACCATTTCCCTCTCTCCCTCTCTTTCATTCTGTCTCTCTCTCTCCTCTAAAAATCAATAAATAAAATTTTAAAAATTAAAAATAGAGCAACCATATTATCCAGCAATTCCACTTCTGAGTATACATCTCAAAGAACCAAAGGTGGAGTTTCAAAGAGAGACTTGCAGATCCATCTGTATAATAACAGTATTATTCACAATAGCTAAAAGGGGAAAGCAACCCAAATGTCCAATGACTTATAAAGAGATTAACAAAATGTGGTATATTCATAGGGTAAAATATTATTTAGGCTTAAAAAGAAAAAAATCTTGTCACATACAATATGAATGAACCTTGAGGACATAATGTTAAGTGAAAGAAATCAGTCACATATACACACACACAAACTGTATGATTCTCCTTATGAGATATCTAAAGTAGTCACACTAATAGAAACAAAAAGCAGTTTGATGGTTGTGAGAGGTAGGGGTGGGAAGAGTTGTTTAATGGGTAAAAGAGTTTCAGTTTTATAAGATGAAATAATTCTGAAGATTTTTTCACAATAATGTGAATATATTAAATACTATGAAACTGTACACTTAAACATGGTTACAATGGTGGTCTTGGCCAGTTGGCTCAGCGGTAGAGTGTCAACCTGGCGTGTGAAAGTCCCAGGTTCGATTCCAAGTCAGGGCACACAGGAGAAGTGCCCAACTGCTTCTCCAACCTTCCCCCTCTCCTTTCTTCTATCTCTCTCTTCCCCCTTTCGCAGCCAAGGCTCTTTTGGAGCAAGGTTGGCCCAGGCACTGAGGATGGCTCCAAGGCCTCTGCCTCAGGCACTAGAATGGCTCCAGGCAAGACAGAGCAATGCCCCAGATGGGCAGAGCATCGCCCCTTGGTGGGCATGCTGGGTGGATCCCGGTCGGGCACATGCAGGATTCTGTCTGACTGCCTCCCCACTTCTAACTTCAGAAAAATACAAAAAAAAACCCAAAACAAACAAATAAAGAAACACATAGTTACAATGGTAAATTTTATGTTATGTGTTTTTGCAACAATAAAGAAAAAGTGTACTCGTTTCATGTCTAACTATTACATGCTGGGTTCTGATGTTCTGGGTACTCACGCAAACCTGCTAATATGGTCCATTCAATAACATATCTTACTGAAAGAATGCTAAGTGAATAAGTCAAGCTAGCTTTTACACTGAATTAACCATAATCTCCATGTACACAAGGCCTCAGGCAAGTGAAGGTGTTTGTATGGTTAATGCAATATATGAAAATAAAAAGATTATTGCAATATCCCCCTGGTTAGAAACTCTGCCCAGTAGTGTGATAAGAAGTACTGTGTGAATGGAGGAAGTTCAGTTTCTTTTTCTTTGAGAAGCAAGACCTGGTGCTTTCTTCCTGTGGTATTAGGGAGTCTAAGCTGGGAGTAAGAATAGGGGCTGAAAGGTAGATGGTTTGAGAGCCACTATCCAAAACACATCCACATCAAGAAGGAGACCAGACTGAGAGGAGTGAATGGAGCCCAAGGAAGACAGTAGACAACAAGGACCGATAGTCTCTCTTGGACTCCCATTCTAGGCCGAATGACCATATTTTATACTCTCCTAAAATCACAAATTTGTTTTCAGTGACAATTATAATATACTAAATGGAAATACTCTACCTGAACTCAGTATTCAAATTACAGACTTGCCAGAGAGAGAAGAAGGAGGTCATCATGTCAATCATATTAGAGAGGACTTAAGGCAACTTAAATGCAGAGAAGTTATCCAGGGTCAGCCAGCAAGGTTGGTAATTCTAGAATCCATGTACTTTGCCTCACCCACAGACTGCCACTTTAGCCATAGGAACTGAGCCCACCTAACCATTGGAATGTCATTTAGATTTCCACTTGGGAGACTGAAATCTAGGGAGGGACTAAAGTAAGAAGTAGAAATTATTGACTTGTTATTTTATTGGGGTTTCTTTTAGCCATTAAACAACTGCTCTGGGGGAAAGAAGAAGAGGAAACCAACCAAAACAGTGTCACAAATTTGTGCAGATGAGAAATGAGGATAGGCTCTGTTTAGGAGAATTTTTAAATGTAGTTTCATAATCTTCTCATGTTTTATAAAACTTAGGACGCTGCTGGAGGTTCATGGATTGGGTTATTTTTATGCTGTTTTAAGTTTTCTGAATAGAATGTAGGAAATTATACTTTAGAAGCTAGAGGGGGACTAATCTTTCAAACAACATCATAACATATATATATATGGTTTTCCCATATAACTTCAATGAGCCTTAGTATCTATTTTCTTCCCTAAGAGGCCATCAGGAAAAAAAAAACATACCAAGAGTAAAGAATTAAAAATAAAAATAATAATTTGAGTCTAAATTCTAGTTTTACTAGTTCTAGGCTCTGTAATCGTAAAAACATTACTTAATCTATGCCTTCATTTTCTCATCTATAAAATGGGTATGGTGTGGTAGTCAGTTAGATATAATCAGAGCAAAGCCTATAGGCCAGGCACAGAAGGCCACCAGGGCAGAAAGCCCCAGGTGCCTAGCAACAAGTAAAATTGGCAAAACAAGGACCTCACCCCTCAGGCAAACCTTTCTTCAACTATCATATTGCTGATCATGTGGTTTGGACCCCCTGATTTCATAATGCTGGTCATGTGATTCTGGCCTTTCCCCTGACCTTTTCTTCCATGACATGTGGTTTTAGACCCCCTTACAGGAGGAAAAAGGGGCAGGAAAATAGCCACATACCACCCCCATACATGCCCTTGAACAGCCACTCCCTTAAGCACTGAGGCCTAGAGATCACATCTAAGCCTCAGTTGTATTCAGCTCCCAGTCCAGAAGAGCAGCAAAAGCAGATAAAGGTGAGCCGTGGCTGACCTTAGGACCAGCTGCACTGAATAATGACCCTGCCCTGGTGCTGGCCAATCAGTGGGGATCACAACCCTAAGAGGACACACCAGGAGAGTTAATGAGTATTCTGTTGAGATCTTCCCCTGGGATGTCCCCTACAATCCCCACCTTTAAAATCCCGTTGGAAGAAGGTCCCAGCAAGCTCTTCCTCCTCAGAGCACACCTGTGCCTTTCCTCTCCTCCTGCTCCCCATCTTCCCCTCAGGCACAGCTTGCTTGCCTCTCTCCTTCTAAGCTCTAAGAGACCCCAGGAGATGCACTCAGGGAAGCAGGCGGCAGTGGTCATTCATCCCAGGCTTAACCCCTTAAACTTGTCTCCAAGGTCCCCTTCTCTCTGACTTTCTTCCTGCATAGCCAATAAATAATTGTCATTTGCTGCACTTTGTCTCTTGACTGAATTCTTTCTCTCAAGAAGACAAGAATTGAGGTCTCATTGTCTCACCAGTAACAATAATAACATTGACCTCAAGGGATTGCTGTGAGAAATAAATGAATCCACATACATAAACACCTGGTCCAGTGCCTGGTCTATAAGAAGTGCTATAGAAATATTAACCCTTATTTTATCATATTCATCAGGCTGGTCAAGACTGATTTGGTCTGAACCTTAATACTTAACAATAGTATGACCTAATCTCCTTACTCATCCAGAAAATGTCAAAAACCATTGTGTCTCTTTCACAGAGTTTGGTGACAATTAAATGGGATGATCCACATAGACACCAGTTTGCATACTGCCTGATACATAACTGCTTCTTTTGAGTTTTCATTCATTCAGTTAACAGATTTTTGCAGACATTTTACTTAAGATATAAGGCAAAAGAATCTAAGATGCAGTCTCTTATTCCCTTTTACCGAATTAAAACACATACATATGTATGACATGGGGGAAGTGCCCAAGGGTGGACAGCACAGACAGGGCACAGGCAGCATGCCAAGGAAGTGAACTCAGGACAAGGCTGCATGAGGGGACGACAGCTAACTGGGACTTTAAAGAATGGGCATGACTTTGAGATATCAAAATGGGGGTGGGGAGCTGGGGTGTAGCCTCATTTACTGGTGAGGAAAGTGCATCATAGAGAGTGGCAATGACTTGCTCCAGGTGGTGGGGTCCAGACCTGAATCCAGGCAGTTTGTCTCAGAGTCCACACTCTTCTTATTTCAGACTCCTCCAAGAGTTTTCTCTTTTACTTCTTTTGGAATAAAGTTTAGGAAATCTATTTTTTTCTGAACAGACTTCTTGGCCCAGTTAACACCCTCTCTCCTGTGGTTGTTAAGTCCTCTAGCTGGTCTTTCTTTGCCTGACTGAAATGTGGGTCTCCATCACACCCCAACCCTGGGAAGGCCACAGGCTTAAATGAAAGATCACACTGCTTTGGGGGACAGGTGACCTGCTGACCCACCTTCATCCTGGCACTCTCTTTCTTTCAGATAGTTATGGAGCAGCTGTCTGGAGAGGGTAGGGACTGTCAGGAGAACAGCAAGCATGACAAGATATCACCAACTTTGAGTGACATTTGTAGAGTTCTTTCTTTCTTCTTGACATTTCCCTCCCAGAGTGGGAATGGTAACATTTGACCAAGACCCAGTTTTATTAATGCTCCCATCTATCTCAGGCACTAAAACCTTTAAGGAAGATCAATCTGAAGCTCTGATATTCACTGACACTCAGATCCAGTGGGAAAGAAAAGGAGTCTAATTATCATTGCTTTCAGCCCTGCTACATGTCATACTGAATGATGTCTGTCTTTTTCATGTATATCTGCCAGTGCCAACGCTAGTGACACTTTTCAGAAACTGACTCATTATGAAACAAGTTAACTACCTCAGGTAATACCCTGTCCTCTTCTGACCAGTAAAAGTCATATTAATCTGTTTTCCATTGATTCCAGTTTGTTTTCAAGTAGTTTCCTTCTGTTAGTCTTTCAAATTGTGTTCTAGAAGATTTCAAAAGATACCAAATCCAATTAGACTTTTCAAAAGATAACACTGCATTAGAAATAGTTAAATAGATTTCAGAGCTACAACTTATAGAGTAAATAGAAAAACAAACCTGAGAAAGCTAAAAGAGTGGGAGCACCCCTCTAGGGCAGGGGGAGCTAGAACGACAAGTCTCCTTTCCCTCCCCAACCTCTGATAATAAGAGTGTCTCCCATTGGTGGGATGTTTACAAGATGCCAGGCTCTGTGGCCACATACTCTACATACCCAGTTAATCCACACAACAATCCTGGAAGATATCTATTATTTCTTAGACTTTTCAGTTGAAGAAACTGAAGCTGAGAGTAGTTAAGAAATATGTCCAAAGTCACAAAACTACAAAGTGGCAGGACTAACTTTTGAAAACAGCTCTGATTCCAAATCCTCTGTCCCCTCTTTCATATACACTGATCCTATGACTGGCCCACTGAAGATTACTCAGGAAGCTGGAAAAGGTGGCAACAGAGGGACTGACACAACAAAGCATGCATCTTCTAGGCATCAACTATATATTGTAACATTTATAAGATAACAGCCAGGAAACGTAAACCTGAAGTTATTACTCAGCTCTTACAGAAAAGAAAACAGGCTTTATTCTAAAACAGACTGGGGGTCTGTTTTAGTCACAAATTATGTGGCATTTCTGAGCTTCTCTGCATTTTCTCCTCTACAGCGGAGTGCTCTCTCTGTAAAAAGGAGCTAACATCACCTAGTTCAGAAGGTTCTTAGGAGACTGTAAATTATTTATACATACACTAAATCATCTAAAACACAATACATGCTTAAAAATGCTAACTCCTCCAACCCCTTCTCATAGACATATATCTCCCCTGTCCTACATCCCAGTTTTATGAGATGAGCTCACAACCCAACAGAATAAACTGATCCAACCAAATGTGTAACCTTCTCATGTTCACATTTCTCTTGCCCCAGAATTTTATAACTCACTAAAAAAATAATTTTTTTGAATAAAATCTACCCTTAGCCAATCTATTCCCTTTATTTCACTCCCTCTTCTATACAACCACATGTGTGGGAGACAAAATGTACTTGATAATGTACCTTCAGATAAGATTTTTTTCCTTCCATCTTCCCCATGGGCACAACTCCCATGAAGAGTCTTCATACCTCATAAATATCAGTGACTTTATTAATAGTATTGTTCTGGCCAGTCTTTCTCTGTCCCAAAAGGTCTGGCTGTTGTTTTTTTCCCCACAAAATATTTTAAATCAGATTGACAGTGGGAAAAAAAACCTCCACAGGCAGGATATGAGTCAAATCACTGTCTAAGGCAGGGGTTCCCAAACTTTTTACACAGGGGGCCAGTTCACTGTACTTCAGACCATTGGAGGGTCAGACTATAAAAAACTATGAACAAATCCCTATGCACACTGCACATATTTTATTTTAAAGTAAAAACAAAACAGGAACAAATCCAATATTTAAAATAAAGAATAAGTAAATTTAAATCAACAAACTGACCAGTATTTCAATGAGATCTATGCTCCTCTCACTGACCACCAATGAAAGAGGTGCCCCTTCCAGAAGTGCGGAGGGGGCTGGATAAATGGCCTTAGGGGGCCGCATGTAGCCCTCGAGCCATAGTTTGGGGACCCCTGGTCTAAGGCATTATGTATATGATCTGCCACACTTGATTCAGATGCAGCTTTAAGAAATAATACAGGTGACAAAGAAATGGTAACTATATGACATGGTGCAGGTGCTAGCTAACTGTGGTGGCAATCATTTTGCAAAATACTGTATCAGTAGATTGTACTGGTACATCACTTTTATCCCAGAGAGCTGGAAAAACCTAACACACAGAACTCAACAGATACAATCAAATTATTTGAATTACTTTAAAACAACAAAAATGTTTTTCTAACTTGTATGAGATTATCATTTACTTAATTTTTTTCTTTTGTATTTTTATATTACTTTGAAATCTCCAAGTACTTTTTTTACTACTCACCCAAACCCTCTCACACTCCTGGGCTTCTAGCACATCTTCCCATCCTTCTAACAATACAATTTAATGGTATCCTGCTGAGGTCTGGAGAGAATTCCAGTCCCTGGATGAAAGCTGCCACATAATGCATTTTGGCTCCTAGCTTCGGGTATTGCACATAATGAATGCTCATTAAATATTTAAAGTCAGTAGAAACACATCTTATTTTTCTCTCAAATATCAAAGACAGCCTAAAATATTACTAGGCATCTATGCAAGATTTCATATATCCTTGGTTATTTTATTTAGTTGGTGAATTGTTAAATTCCCTAAGTCAGGTATGCACCTTACATAGGAGACACTGAAAAACTCCCTGCATATGCAATTAAGTGAGAATTAAAAGAAACCTCCATGTAACAAACTATTGTTAGGGCTGAACAATTTGCCACTCTATGGGAAATAGGTAATTGATGTTCATTTTTACAGTAGAAAGATCAAAAAAGGGTTCACTTTAAGTGTAAAAGTAAAATTTTCCCCACTTTTTTAAAGTTTTCATTTTATACTAAGTTCTACCTAGTTGAAAAAGCTCTAATTTTGTGACTATTGCACTATATAAGACAAAGAAGCCTGACTGGGCAGTGGTGCAGTGGATAGAGCATCGGACTGTGATGAGGAAGACCCAGGTTCAAGATCCTGAGGTTGCCAGCTTGAGCGAGGGTTCATCTGGTTTGAGCAAAAGCTCACCAGCTTGAGCCCAAGGTCACTGGCTCGAGCAAGGGGTTACTCGGACTGCTGAAGGCCTGCACTCAAGGCACGTATGAGAAAGCAATCAATGAACAATTAAGGTGTTACAATGCATAATGAAAAACTAATGATTGATGCTTCTCATCTCTTTGTTCCTGTCTGTCTGTCCCTGTCTATCCTGCTCTCTGTCTCTGTAAAAAAAAAAAAAAAAGGCAAAGTAATGTAGGACTTCACCAGCAGTGTAGAAAATAAACTAGGTTTAAAGTGGAAATGACCTCTATTTTAGATCAGTGGTTCCCAACAGGGGGCAAGTTTACCTGCAGAAGACATGCGGTGATATCTGGAGACATTTTAGATGATCACAACTCGGGGCCGGGGGCATTTTACAAGTGGCATGTAGTAGGCAGTGGCCAAGGATGCTGCCAAACATCCTGCAGTGCACAAGATAGTCCTCCATAACACAGATTTCTGCACCCCCAAATGTTGACATGCTAAGGTTGCCTGACCTGTGGTGGTGCAGGGTGTTGACCTGAAATGCTGAGGTGCTCAGTTTGAACC
The DNA here is from genome assembly GCF_036850995.1 of Saccopteryx leptura. NCBI lineage: Eukaryota > Metazoa > Chordata > Mammalia > Chiroptera > Emballonuridae > Saccopteryx > Saccopteryx leptura. The sequence continues at coordinate 79,363 of NW_027095748.1, forward strand.
CTAGGCTCACCCAGTCAAGGCACATATGAGAAGCAACTGTGAGTTGATGCTTCTCACTCTTTCCCACACCCTTTCCCTTTCTCTCTCCTCTCTCTAAAATCAATACACTGTAAATATAAAAATATATATATTTTAAAAATGCTAAAGTTGACAAACCCTGCTCTACAGAAAGCTGTCACTTACTACATGTATGACCTTGACAAATGACTGTCCTTAACTGTGACATGGGACATGGAAGTCCATCCTCTCTAGCTAGTCAGGGTTGTAAAGACCCAGTATGATACTGAAAAAGTATTTGATAACTGTAAATACCTACACAAATATGTTACTAATATTAAAACTTACTTAAGAAAGCATAAAAGTCAAGTTGCTGAGTCAGAGCCCCTGCTGCCCAGTGCACCTCAAAATGAGCAACCCTAGAGGCCATGCCAATGACTGAGCTGCAAACATAGCACTCAGGCAAGAAGGTCAGTTCTCCCTAAGATCCTAGGTCTGCCACAGAGCAGGCCCTACCCCGAAGGCCACTCTAGAACAAATGCAGTGCCCCAGAAAGCACCTAGGAGAAATAGCAGGGAAGGGTGCCTGCTTCTCTCCACTGTTGTCCTTCATTAAACTCCATGGCAGTGGCTAAACCAGCCTACCACGTGGCAGAAGTCCAGCTAGAGCCAACCAATAAAGCCAGATTTCCCTCCATTCAATGAAAGTTCCCTAAACACAGAATCATTAAAATTGAAGCCTGACCAGGCAGTGGTGCAGTGGAAAGAGCATCAGACTGGGACGTAGAGGACCCAGGTTGGAAATTCCAAGTTTGCGGGCTTGAGCGCAGGCTCATCTGCCTTGAGCACAGGCTCACCAGCTTGAGTGCAGGGTTGCAGGCTTGAGTGTGGGTCCACAGACATGACCCCATGGTCACTGGCTTGAGCCCAAAGGTCACTGGCTTGAAGCCCAAGATTTCTGGCTTGAGTCCAAGGTCACTGTCTTGAGCAAGGGGTCACTCACTCTGCTGCAGCACTCCCCCACCCCGGGTCAAAGCACATAGGAGAAAGCAATCAATGAACAACTAAGGTGCTTCAACAATGAATTGATGCTTCTCATCTCTCCCTTCCTGTCTGTCTGTCCCTGTCTCTCTCTGTCACACACACACACAAATGATCAAAAATAACTTGTCAAAAGACATTGCTCATCTTCATTAGTTATTAGAGAAATGCAAATCAAAACTGCAATGAGATACCACCTCACACATTTTAGATTAGCTATTATTAACAAGACAGGTAATAGCAAATGTTGGAGAGGCTGTGGAGAAAAAGGAACCCTCATTCACTGTTGGTGGGAATGTAAAGTAGTACAACCATTATGGAAGAAAGTATGGTGGTTCCTCAAAAAACTGAAAATAGAACTACCTTATGACACAGTAATCCCTCTACTGGGTATATACCCCCAAAACTCAGAAACATTGACATGTAAAGACACATGCAGCCCCATGTTCATTGCAGCATTATTCACAGTGGCCAAGACATGAGAACAACCAAAAAGCCCTTCAATAGATGACTGGATAAAGAAGATGTGGCACATATACACTATGGAATACTACTCAGCCATAAGAAATAATGACATCGGATCATTTACAACAAAATGGTTGGATCTTGATAACATTATATGGAGTGAAATAAGTAAATCAGAAAAAACCAAGAACTGCATTATTCCATATGTAGGTGTGACATAAAAATGAGACTAAGAGACATGGACAAGAGTGTGGTGGTTATGGGGGGGGAGGAAGAGGGAAAGGGGGAGAAGGAGGGGCACAAAGATTAGATAGAAGGTAATGGAGGACAATCTGACTTTGGGGGATGGGTATGCAACATAATTGATTGACAAGATAACCTGGACATGTTTTCTTTGAACATATATACCCTGATTTATTGATGCCACTCCATTAAAATTAATAAAAATTTAAAAAAGACATTGTAAGAAAACATGTTGACCCAATCTCTGGCATGAGTGCCTAGACTTAAGGAATTAGTGACAAATCCAGGCCCAGTGAAACTCCCACGGAAACAAGGGCAAAGTAACTCAGAAAAGTAGTTAGTAACAAGTATGAGGTCAGTATTTTTTTTAGCTAATGAGAACTCTAATCAAATGCAGCCCATAAATGTTTTTCCTTTCTCATGAAATCCTTGAAGAGAAAGTGAAATTCATGTTCTAGAATTGTCTCCACAAATAAATTTGATGAAAAATAAAAACTATGCTTAAGTACACCTGAAAGTTCAAAAGTTCAAAACATGTTTAAGTTATAGCAAATCCTTGAACTCTAGGACATTTAGTGGCATGCCCCAAAGCCAATAAACTGAACATACAGTTCTAAGATTTTTCTTTGAGGTTTGGATTTAGTATAAGTTCAGTCAACCCATACTAATAATCTCCTATAATTTAATAATAAAGTAAAGCTCTACCATTAGACTCACAACACAGATTGTAAAATGAAAGGAGGAATTAGGAAAGCATGTTGATTCAAAACTGAAAGAGCTTAAAGTGGGAATGAACAAAGGAAAGTAAAATCATAAGTATGTGTCACTTTAAATGAGTCATCTTCAGTGGAAAGTCCAGAGTTAAGGCAAGTTTGCCTAATATAGATGACCATAAATTTTAAGACATGAGGATAGGACAGCATTATTTTCCAAATTACAGAAAACTAAGAAATAATAGCAATTGACTCTAGGTTTTTGCTTTCCTTTCAGAAAACATTTAGAGATCTAAAAATAAAAAATATATATTGATTCTTCCTACCTCCTGTGCCTAAAAACACAGTAAATCCTAACATATTAAAATGTGCTTATTTTTACTTTTTTCTCCTTAAGAAATCCCTGAATTAGCAGCTGTAAGAAAGATCAACTGTTAACGGGTTCTTCTTAAGTACCCCAATACAAAACTTTTTGTTGAGGGCTCTCAATAATATTGAATGGAAACTATAATTGAAAAATCAAAAATTACAAGATGAGAAAAGGACATCAGATCCCACAAAATACCTGCTTTTGTTTTGTTTTAATGGAATGTTTACATTTTTTCAGCTTTACTAAGGAAAATAGAGGACATGGAAGATATAATACAAGAAATTAATGAAAGTTCAATAATACCATTGTAAGAGATTTTATAAAGGAGAATGTGATTACCTGCTCTGTACACAGGATAAATTGTTTTATTAGAACAGGAAGTCAGAGAAATTACTATAGAAAGCAATGACCTGAGAAAGCATCTGTAAAGGGGAAATTAAGACTCAGTTTTTCCTTTGTTACTGGTATTTCTCTCCTGTGCATCTCTTTTACTACTTATTACAGAACACTAACCAAATAACTAAAGGTTTCCCCCCACACTGAGCAATTCTGTGTGGCACCAGCTGGTGTTCTACAATTTATAATTTGATTCTAACACTAGCTACCCAGACAACATCATGTCCTACAGATTAAGAGCTCACTCCACAAAACTGCAAATCTCCCACCTTCATTAAAATATATACTTTAGTTATGACTTGTGCTTCTGATCATATGGTTACAGATGGAAAATTCCTATGTCCCCATCCTTTGGATTTGATTCATTTGCTAGAGCAGCTCACAGAACTTTGGCACTCAATGGCAGGAATGGTCACAGAGACCAGTATGTTTATTTTCTATGTATTTTTCATGATCTTACAGCATCAGAGAGAGAGAAATCAGACTCATGTTTTCAAAGATGAATGTCTGGTTTTCTGCCATTACCATGCTGTTTTGATTATCATGGCTCTATTGCAGTGGTAGTCAAACTTTTTGAAGTCAGGGTGCATTTAAAATCCCACAAATAATTGTAGGCACACTATATACAAATTTCTGAGAAATATGTTATAATAATTAAGTCAAATATTAAAGAAAAAATATAAAGTCCAAGCATGCTTTTATGGTAATGAAATGAAATAAATATGACAAAATTAAATTTATTCTGATATTAAAAAACATTTTATGTTACATTTTTTGAGTTATGCTTTTTAGAATTTGTAAAAAAAAGGGGGTTAAAAATAAAAAAGACAAAAATGTTATCTTTATATATATATAGATACATTCTTAGTAAGATTTAGTAAATTCGGCAGGTCCCAGTGTGAATGTGTTAAGTTTTTCATTCTTGTGTTTATGAGAATCATGAGCCTGATGTGTTCTAGCAATTTCTTCAATGTTTGGGCATATATTTGAAAGGCAAGCTCTCATTTCCTCGTCAATACATTGAAAAATTTCTCTCTTTTTACTCTTAATTGTGTTGAGTGCAGAAAACCCCCACCATACCTATCACCTTAACTTCACACCAAACAAAGGAGAGAAGAAACTTGCCTCCAGTCTTTGCAGGGAACATGGGTGATAGTGTAAACAATCCACCACCACAGTTTAACAGCCTTTTGCAACCTAATCAGGCAAGTGAGGTGGGGGGTTGGGCAGACTGTCAGCTTCCAGCCAATTCCCCACACCTCTATCCCCCAAAAATCTAAACTCCAAAATCTCTGTTGTTTTTTTGGTCCCCAGAAGACACATATTTCTCTGGAATACCATAAGGCACACCTGGAAATCTTCTAGGGCACACCAGTGTACCCTGGTGCACATTTTGAGAACCACTGCTCTATAGTATAATTTGAAGTCAGGTGGTATGATACCTCTGTCTTCATTCTTTTTCCTCCAGATTGCTTTGGCTATTCAGGTTTTTTTTATGGTTCCATACAAACCTAGTAATTTTTTGTTCTATTTCTTTAAAAAATGGCATTGGGATTATGATGGGGATTACATTAAATATGTATACTGCTTTGAGTAAAATGGCCATTTTAACTATGTTGATTCTTCCAATCCATGAATATGGAATATTTTTCTATTTCATTGTGTCTTTTTCAATTTCTTTCTATAATATTTTATAGTTTTAAGTATATAGGTTCTTCACATTCTTTATTAAGTTTATTCCCAGGCACTTTATTTATTATTTTTTTGTTGTTGCAATTGTATCTACCCCCCAAATTCAAAAACATTGGTAGGTAAAGACACATGTACCCCCATGTTCATCACAGCATTATTCACAGTGGCCAAGACATGGAAACAACCAAAGTGACCTTTGTTAGAGGACTGGATAAAGAAGATGTAGTGCATATATACAATGGAATACTACTCAGCCATAAGAAATGATTGACATAGTGACATTTACAACAATGTGGATGGACCTTGAGAACATTATACTAAATGAAATAAGTAAATTATAAAAAGCTAAGAATTGTATGATTTCACACATTAGGTGGTATATAAAACTGAGACTTATGAACTTAGATAAAAGGGAAGTGGTTACCAGGGGAAGGGAATGTGGGGGAGGAGGAAAGGGACTTGAGTGAATGAGAGGGGTGAAGGGGCAAAGGGAAGGATGTAAAGAAAAACAATTATAAGGTGATGAAAAATGATTTGATTTGGGTGATGGGTATATAACATAATCAACAGTTCAAATGACATAGAAATGTTCACCCAAAAGCTACGTACTCTTATTTATCAGTGTCACCCTGTTAAAGTTAATTTTCTAAATAAAATTTTAAAAAATAAATGGAAAAAAGTGAATGGGATTGTGCTGGGCAGAATATTTTGTCAATTAAAATGCAAAGATGAAAAATTTTAGAGGATAGAGGGTATAATCATTGGACAAACTAGAGGGTGAAAGTGAGACACTGGAGGAAAGAGTGACAATGAGAATGTTGTAAAAAATCTGGAAGGTATGTTCTAATTTGAACTAGGAAGAAAGGAAGGGAGGAAGGGAGGGAGGGAGGCAGGGAGAAAGGCAGGGAGGGAGGGAGGGAGGGAGGGAGGAAGGAAGGAAGGAAGGAAGGAAGGGAGGGAGGAAGGAAGGAAGGAAGGAAGGAAGGAAGGAAGGAAGGAAGGAAGGAAGGAAAGGGAAAGGGAGGGAGGGAAGGAGAAAGGGGGGAGGGAAGGAGAAAGGGGGGGAGGGAGGAAGGGAAGAAGAAACTACTCCTTGATGCCCCAGTCCTGACAGGCTAATGCCAAAATCAAAATGATATATTTTTTATTTTAATGAGAAGAGGGGAGGCAGAGAGACAGACTCCTGCATTTCCCTTGACTGGGATCCACCTAGCAAGCCCACTAGGGTGCAATGCTCTGTCCATTTGGGGTTGTTGTTCTGTTGCTCAGTAACTGAGCCATTTTTAGCACCTGAGGCAGAAGCCATCCTCAGCATTCAAGGCCAATTCACTCCAATCGAGCCATGGCTGTGGAAAGGGAAGAGAGAGAGAGATAAAAGGGGAAGGGTGTAGAAGCAGATGGGTGCTTCTCCTGTGTGCCCTGACTGGGAATTGAACCAGGGACATCCACACACTGGCCCAATACTCTACCACTAAGCCAAATGGCTAGGGCTCAAAGTGATGTTTTTAACAAGACTTACTTGATAATAAAAATGTTAAATATAACATATAAAAAGTAGTACATCAGAAAAGACAACGGCAGGAGTTTGATGGACCAAGGCAATACTGAAACAACTTCTAGACCCTTCCAAAGTTTATTTTCTTTAGCTATACCAGAGCTATGTACAAGGTTAACTAAGAATGACATAATACCAATTTTGACTCACCTACTAAAACAGAGTTTACATAAGCCTACTAAAAGATAGCTCACTAAAAAATTAGCTAAGTATTTTTTTTCTGTTACCAACCAATACTGTTAAAGATGAATCCTTCTTTGGTGAATTCTACCACTCCAAAGTTAAAATGTTGCTCAATGATAACTAAGGACCATGGACTATCACCAAAATGTGCTAAGGTTATGTAATTTTAGCATAGCTAAATGACAAGAATACTGTTCAAATTATGAAATTCAACACTTCTACTGCTGAGCACAACTGGAACATTCTGCTAAATTCCAGGGACAATATTCTAGAAGAACATTGCTTGATACAGCAAATTGTCCAGAGAGAACCAATCAAATTGGTAAAGAATCTAGGTATAAAGCAAATCAAAGAACAATTGGATGATGTATGAAAGGTCAGACAACTACAGATAATCATTTGAGAATAGTTTAGATGCTCTCAGGTCATAATGAGCTTTCCATCAGTAGAAGTACTCAATCAGAAGTCAAATTCCAGTTTGTCACAGAGGCTGTTAAGAGTAATTCTCAAATTTGGTGGAAAATCTAAAATTTCCTAAGACTCATATCCACATCCTAGGATTCCCTTTTCTCCTAAGAATCATCTATTTACAAGGAACTGAAAACAACTCAATTGGCTTAAACTTATGGGAAGCTTTATTGAAAGAACCTAAGGGTGTTTCATAGAACCTGAAGGGCAAGAAAAGTGGTTGGGCCACAGAAAAGACTAGAAGCAGAAACAGAAGGTTATCAGTGACCAATCTTACTCTTTATCAGTTTCTCTCCCCCTCTCCTTGTTTCCAATCCCAACTTTCCACCTCTCATCCCCCCACTTTACCCCTTCCCCTCTGTGACCTCTTCCTCTCCCCCTTCTATTCTCAGTTCTTATAAATTACATCATCACAGTCTGCCTTCTTCCAGCTTCAAACATAGATCCCTTACATCAAACCCACTAGAAAAATCAATAAATACTGGCAAGTAACTAGAATCTCAGTCATTAATTATTGGTCATCACACACATAAAATAAGAGCTCTCAGAGTGAAGCCATTAGGCTTCTGTTTGATCTTCTCAGGTTACAAAAGAAAGGGTGCCAGCAGCTATACATGGTGACACTCTTTCAGCCACCCGGTATAATTAGGCTAAGGAAAATATTAATTCTCTTGTCTGAACCCTCAAAAATGTAATATTGTATTTTTTCATTACATAACACATTTATTCAGTCCATAACCCATAGATACTCTTTTTTCTTCTTTCTATTTATACCCAAACCTTTTCACCTAAAGGACATCAGGTTCACTACTGTGCTGATCTAGACACTGGCAGCAATACTAGTGCAACAAGTGACTCCCCCTCAGTTCCTTCCTCCTTACCTATGGTGAGATTAAACATGTACATTTTAGGGGGCTACATTTCCCACCCAGCAATATGGCTAACTCACTTGTTAATCCTATTTTGTCAGATGTGTTGAGGCACACCCTGTCCAATCAGACACTTAGGAAAAGTGAAGAGGTTAAAAACAAAGTTACAGTTTCTTGCTTAGGTATCATTCCTATTTATTGTCCTTTAGTCCCATCACTGCTACTATAATCAGTGCATTAGTAGAATTAAAAAAATTGAGGTTACATGATGAAAAACAGTATACCAATATCTTCTCCACACCCTCTCTTCCACAAATCCACCAGAGAATCATATCTTCCTGGTATGAACACACCTATCCCCACTCATGTTTCTGCTGTGTGTGAGCATATATTCTTTTTTTAAAATTTTTTTATTTATTCATTTTAGAAAGGAGAGGGAGAGACAGCGAGAGGGAGAGAAAGAAGAGAGAGAGAGAGAGAAGGGGGAGGAGCTAGAAGCATCAATTCCCATGTGTGCCTTGACCAGGCAAGCCCAGGGTTTTGAACCGGCGACCTCAGCATTTCCAGGTCGATGCTTTATCCACTGAATCACCACAGGTCAGGCGAAGAGCATATATTCTTGAAGATGGGTAAGCCAGCCCTTCATGCTTTTATCTCTCCCATTATAGACAACCAATGATTTCCTTGCCTGATCCAATTCTCCATCACACTAGGACTGAGAGCATCTCTCTGCTCATTGTCTGCCATTATAAGCCTGTCAGGGTGAAGATTGGTCTGAAAAAGTGGTGCTCAGCCATCCACATTGGTGCTAAGCCCAGTCCAGAATCCAGTGTGGCCACCTAGTGCTATGAGCATCAATCTCACCTGCCAGCTATGATCAGGGTGTTCCCACCAGGGAATCTGTGACATGCCCATCTGTAGTCTGTCTCTTTTGCTGGTGGACAGAAGGCTTTTTATTTAATTTTGTGCCTCTGAGGATACAAGAGGACTCTCTTCAGTCAGCCTGTAATTTTACTGTGGCCATGTCCCCCTAGCCACTTGTTTCCTAGACATAAGTGAACACTAAAAGAGAGCACACTGCAATACCTGCTTGTCAATTCCAACCACCTTCCAAACCTGGAAGAAAGCTCTCATGGGCATCGACTTGTCTGACTTTAATGGACCACTCAAACTTCAGTAACTTCAAAAGGACTGGGCCCCATAGGGACATCCCTTTAGCAGGACAGGTTTCCAATGAATCCTATAGCCATTTGAACCATTAGCCCAACCACTGCTCACAGGTCTGTAAGTACCCAACTTAAGTCCTTTCTCTACTTTAAAATTTTTCCATCACTGTTACAAATAACAGTTTGCAATGCAGCTCCAATGAGCTATTTTTTAGTTTCTTCAATGCCGGGGTCCAGCCCCGGGGGGGATCCAGGGGTCCCACAGGAGGAGACGGCATAGGCAAAATCGAGTGAGAGAGCCGAATTCTTTTCTTTCTCTTTATTCTCTGGTTAGCATTTACTGCCAGGCATCTCCCTCAAATGCTAGTATAGGTTCCTTTTTATACACACACTGAGTTACAATTACATGGTGTTAATTATTGCTTTTGTTTCACTATGTTTCCATGTTTCCAGATAACAGTTAATTTATATCTATAAATCACAAACCAGGTAGCAAATCATTCAAAATACAAAATAACTTGAATAGCGATAACAACATCAGTAAAAGCTTTTAAAGTATTAGTACTAATAGTTAACTAACTTTACTGCTGTTGTGAGTTAAGTAAGGGACAGAGAGAGATTAGCAGATGAAATCATTAAGGACTAACAATGGACCACCGCTTGCTCAGGTAAATGGCTTTGAGTTTATGCAGTGTCCTACTTTTTCTCACAAGATTCTAAAAGGCTTGCCTCTAAAGAAATTGACATAACATTAAGAATAGCTTTCACCCAAAGATATACAGAGTGCACTTGCAAGATAGCCTAGTAGCAACATAATTTCAGAAGACATTAACTGTTATTATTTCTATGGATTCCCCTACATTTCTCTCATTATCAAAGAATTTTGGAAAGTATATAAATCTCATGAGAACATCTCATTGAGAAAGCCTAGCAATTGCTTTCAGTCAAAAGACTATTCTCTTAGTAAAACATTCTTTTCTTGCTGACTGCACTCTCATCCTAGGCCACACAATGGGCCATTCTACTATACCTTACCTAAGATACTATTGTCTAGTCAAATATTACTTATTTATTATATTTAAACACTAGTTAAGTTCTAACTCTATTCTTCTCAGAGTGTACCACTATCTGCAGATCAAATAAGCAAGAAGAAAGGAATGTTTCTCTACTCTATCACATGAAAAGGCTAGGGAGGAAAAATGTTGAATTAAGTGAAGGCCGAAAGGTGTTCTGTGCACAGCCATTGCCTCCTACACATTCACAAGTCACAATCCATTCTTTCTAACATGATTAAGAAGGAATTCTCCTACAAACTTAACCCTTTACGAGGGATATCATAGCCAGCCTCTTATGTCTATGAGCCCAGTTCCAGGGGCTTACAGGCTTTTCTGTGGAACTCACACCCTCTGTCTCATTTCCAAAGAAATCACTACGAATCTACAGGGAAAGCACGGTACTATTATCCCTGTGCCATAAATAATAGCACACACCCAGAAAAGGGGGGATATAAGGCCAGATTAATTCAAAAAGTCAAGGGGGGAAGTGTCGTTTTGTCTCTCCTTTGGGTGACTTCGTCAACCCGCAGCCATTGGTCTTCTCTGCTGTGACTTTGTCAATCAGCAGTTTTTGATCTTCTTCTGCTGTGACCTTGTCAGCCAGCAGTTGTGTGTCTTCTCCTGCTGTTATCTTGTCAGTCAGCAGTTGTGGGTCTTCTCCTGCTGTGACCTTGTCAGCCAGCAGTTGTGGATTGGCTCCCAACACTTCAATGAGAGTCTTTTAATCCACTGGTCTTAATATAGCAGTTTCCCAAACAAAATTCTCTCCATTCACTTCTGCATGCCATTTTCAAGACAAACAACAGTTGGTTGGTCAGTCAAGAGTGGTTTACAGGGCACTGTACAGCAATAATAGAATCCAGCACCTCCCTATGCAGACTAGAGTCAGTCCTAGAGACAGGGGCTCCCTGCCATTCCTATATGTCTTCCTTGAATTCCCCAGGTACCACTGTCCCATATAAACCATTTAAATTTTACTGTGGAACTCTCCCAGGCACTTACATTCACATTTGATATTTCATTATCTCATGCAAAGTTCCACCAGTTGTCACTAAGAGGCACTCATGAGCTCTTCCCCAGCTTCCAGTCTATGTTCCACAAAGGGCTAAGATGCGAGAATCTGTCCCTCAAGCACTCAGATTCTAAATTACTGTCTGTGCTCAGGTACCTTCTCTGGTTCTCATTTAGCATGACCAATTACTATCACATGAAGGGGATATTTACATGCCATCTGTTTTACAATAATAATGTAGAAATATGTTCCCCGTTCAGATACAATTTCTATCCCCTTAAAACAACCTGATAAAACAGTCACTTTACATAATGCTGCTTTTAAACATATCAATTCTCCTAAAAAATTTTACCTTAATTTATCAATTCCATTAACACTAACCCAACTATAATACCTATTAGAATGTAATCATTTAGATTTCACAATTTGTGGAAATGCCACATCACACATGAGTGTCCTTGGTACCAACCCTCCAATCCCTTGATTGAATCTATTGACAAGCAGCCCCTAAGGTCAAGAAAAAAAGACACCGTTTTCACATTCAACATTAGGGAAAATCCTAAAATCAAATAGACATTACTTATAAATAACAATCCATCCCTGGCTTCCAACACAAGTCCCTCAGGGAAAAGTAAATGTGAAAGTGAAAAGGCAGTGACAGTTGACTGGGACCCCAGATGGTAACTAGCCAGTCCATGGTGCTGGCTTCCATTTAATCTTCTCAGGTGCCAAAAGCAATGGTGCCATCAGCTATACATGGCTTCACAATGTCAGCTACCTGGTCTATTCAGGCTGAGACAAAAGTATTTGTTCTGATAAATTCTTTAAAATGAGAAAAATGCAAAATTCTATTAACATTACTTAATTCATTTATTCATTACTTTGCAAAAAGAAAATAGCAAAAATAATAATTAGTACCAAAATGATTTCACCAGTGGCAGAGACATCAGGTTCACTACTGTGCTGAGCTAGATGCTGGCAAAAAACTAGTCTAGCAATCAATTAACCCTCAGTTCGTTCCTGTTCACATAGGGTGAGATTACACACATGCAGGATTCACGGGGCTACTTTTCCCATCCAGTAATATGGCTAACTCACTGTTAATTCCATTCTGTTAAATAGAATGAAAAAATCTCCTGTCCAATAAGGCCCTTAGAAAAAGGGGCATAGAAGTTAAAAATCAATTACAGTTTCTTGCTTCAGTATTACCTGTTTATACTCCATGTGGTAAAATGCCTGCTACTGTGACCAATGCATCAGTAGACTCAAGTTAAACATTGAGGTGACATGATGGAGAAACTATACCAGTATCATCTCCAACAGCCATCTTCCTCAGATGCACCAGAGAAACAGAACTACATCAGAAATTACTCCTTTACCCCACCCATGTCCCTGTTGAGTGTGAGCACACACTCCTGAAAGCATGTAAGCCAGCCCTTCAAGATGCTATCTCTCCCATTTTAGACAACCAAAGTTTTCATTTCCTAATCCAATTCTTTATCACACTAGGCCTGAGAGCAGGTCTCCATGCTCATTGTCAGACATATAGGTGGTGCCGTGTGAACCTTGGTCTGAAGAAATGATGCTCAGCTATTCACAATGATGCATATCTTCTATTTAAATCTAGGATAAGTCTTGCCATCTGCCAACGGTTAGTGAAGCCCAGGTCAAATCTCGACAGGGTCCAATACCATCAAGTTCAATTTTTTCGCTGCCCAGAGCTATGAGCATCAGTCTCACCTGCCTGCAATGTTCAGGGTCTTCCCACCAGGGCACCAGCCACACAACCATCTGCAGTCTCTGTCTCTTCTGATAACAGACAGAAGACTTCTTATTGAAAATTTGTGCCTCTGATGATGCAAAAGGACTCTCTTCACTCAGCTCATCAGTGCACTGAGGCAGTGTTCCCACAGCCACTTGTCTCACAGACCAAGATGAATACTTTATGCAGCACACTGGGATACCAGCTTGTAAATTACAACAACCTTTCTAAACTGGAGTAAAGTTATCACGGGCATCAACATGTCCTACTATGTCAATACAACAGGACCTCCAGTGCACATCCTGTTAGTAGGACAGCTTTCCATGCACCCTGTAGTGTATGAAGCACATAGTCTGGGCACTGTCCACAGTCCTTCAGTCCATATACGCCAAACACAGGGGCTTTTTTCACTGTTAAATTGTTCCAACACTGTTATAATAACAGTCAGAAATGCAGCTCCAATGAGCTGATTATTTCTTTTTTATTCAACCCAAGTCTTCCTTTATACTGGTCTTTCTTCACCAGCTGCCCAAATATAATGTTGTCCATTTAATTGCGAGCTGCCATCCACAAATGAAACAATTCTTTGTTGTTCAGCTCAGAGTACTTCACAGGGCACTGTCCAATGACAGTAGAATCCAGTAATTCCTTATGTAGTTTCCAAGTCAATCCTGGCAGAAGAGGCTCCCTGCCACTTTTACAGGACTTCCTTGCAGTCCCCAGGCACCACGGTACCACAAATACAATTTCCATTTTGTATGTTGTTTCCAAGTCACCCCTGGCAGAAGAGGCTCCCTGCCACTTTTACAGGACTTCCTTGCAGTCCCCAGGCACCACAGTATCACATAAACAATTTCCATTTTGTCATGAGAATCTTCTGGGCATTGCCATCCCTATTAGACATTTCAGTTCTCTCATACAAAGAAAAAGTCTTTGGTACTGAGATGCATTCAGTGGCTCTTGTCATAGTCACAAGTGTATTCCTCACAAAGCACTTTTGTCACTGAGAATCTGTCCACACCAGCACTCAGCTTCTATATGGCACTGTGTGCACTCAGGCAATCTGACTGGTTCCCTTTTAGTATGACCAATGACTATCGCTTGATGGGCGGATTTACATGCATTCTTGTTTTACTAACTAATGTACAGACATGTGCCCCATTTAGATACAGTTTCTATCCCCTTAATTCAATCAGGTAAAACAGATGCAACCATTTCACACAATGATTGTTTCAAACATACCAATTTTTCTACAACCCTTTACATAAATTCCATCAACTCTTATTTTTCCTTACTAAAACCTCTGTCAGAATTAATGATTTCGCTTTTACTGTTCATGGGAATCCTAGATCATTCATCAAGTGTCCTCTGTGCTAACCCCCTAATTTCTTGAATAGTTCCATTGACAAGCAGCCACTAACCTTTGGGAATTGCCTCAGGTCACTTCAAGGTCACAAGAAAGCATTTTTCACACTCAAAAACTGGGAAACTCCTAAGACCAAATACTATTTCTTATACTCACAATCCACCCCATGGCTTCCAACGCAGACCCCACTCAGGTGTGCAGGCTTCCTTTTCACCTTCTCAAGTGAGAAAAGTAATGATGTCATCATTCCTACCTGGCTTCCCCCTGTTGGGTACCTGGTTTATTCAAGCTACTAGACTTTATTTTCTTGCTCTAAATCACTTTGAAATGTTAATGAAACATTGCATTTCTCTCACTGAATAACCCATTTATTATATATATATTATTTATTCATTCCTTTATATATATATATATTTTTTTAAAGGAAAGAAGTAACTATTTATATACAAGTCATTTACCCTTCGGAAGGAACATCAGGTTCACCACCTGCTGAGCTAGATGCTGGCAGCAATACTAGTGCAGCAAGTGACTCCCCCTCAGTTCACTTCTGCTCACATAGGGTGAGATTACACACATGCAAGATTTAGGGGCTACCTTTCCCACCCAGCAATACAACCACCTCACTGTTAGTCCCATTCTGTCAAACAGGATGAAAGAACATCTCATTCAATCAGGCCCTCAAAAAAAGTGGCATAGAAGTTAAAACCAGTTACAGTCTCTTGCTTCAGTTGGACCCATTTATACTCCACGTGGCCACATTCCTGCTACTGTGACCAATGCATCAGCAGACTAAAGTAAAAAGTTGAGGGGACATGATGGAGAAACTATACCAGTATCTTCCCCACCAGCCATCTTCCTCAGATGCACCAGAGAAACAGAACTACATCAGGAACCACTCTTTACCCCACCCATGTTCCTGTTGAGTGTGAGCGCACACTCCTGAAAACATGTAAACCAGCCCTTAAAGATGTTCTCTCTCTCACTTAGACTACCAATGTTTTCATTTCTAACTCCAAATCTTTATCACTAGGCCTGACAGCAAGTCTCTGTGCTCATCGTCAGACAAATAGGGGGTGCTGTGTGAAAATGGTCTGAATAAATGATGCTCAGCCATTCACAATGGTGTGTACCTTCTATTTCAGGGGTCCCATACTTTTTACACAGGGGGCCAGTTCACTATCTCTCAGACCGTTGGAGGGCCAGACTATAAAAAAAAAAACAACTATGAACAAATCCCTATGCATACTGCACATATCTTATTTTAAAGTAAAAAAACAAAATGGGAACAAATAAAATATTTAAATTAAAGAACAAGTAAATTTAAATCAACAAACTGACCAGTATTTCAATGGGAACTATGGGCCTGCTTTTGGCTAATGAGATGGTCAATGTACTACTCTCACTGACCACCAATGAAAGAGGTGCCCCTTCCGGAAGTTCAGAGGGGGCTGGATAAATGGCCTCAGGGGGCCGCATGTGGCCTGCGGGCTGTAGTTTGGGGACCCCTGTTCTATTTAAACTTTGATAAGCCTTTGAAAATTGCCATATACCAAAAGTCAGCCAAGCACAGGCCAAGTCTTGACAGTGTCCAGTCCTATCAAATTCTAATTCTTGGCTACCCAGGGCTATGAGTATCACCGTCACCAGCCGCAATGTCCCAGGTCATCCCACAAGGCATTAGCCACACGCCCATTGGCAGTTTCTGCTCTTGTGCTGACAGACAGCAGACTTATTTAAAATTTGTGTCTCTGATGAAGCAAATAAACTCTCTTCAGTCAGCCCATTAATGTACTGTGGCCATGTCCACACAGCCACTTGTCTCACAGACTCAGGTGGACACTTCATAGAGCTCACTGGGGTACAAGCTTGTAAACTCCAATATCTTTCAAACCTGCAGTAAGGTTCACATGGACATCAACAGGTCCTACTTCTTCAGTAGGGTCAGACCCCAAGTGCACATCTGTTAATAGGGCAGCTTGCCTTGTACCATGTAGAGTAAGGAAAACATTTCAGAGGCACTGTCCACTGTCCCTCAGTCCATATATGCCAAACACAGGGGCTACTTTCACTGTTAAACTGTTCCATCACTGTTACAATAACAGTCTGAAATTCAGCTCCAATGACCTGAGCGTTTATTATTCAATCCAAGCTTTTCTATCTATTCACATTTCTACACCAGCTGCCCAAACATGATGTTGTCCATTCACTTGGAAGCATCCAGCCACAAAGCAAAAAGCCCTTTTTTGGTCAGTAGAGAGTGGTTAATGGGGCACCGTCCAATGACAGTAGAATCCAGCAACTTTTTAAGAAGTTTCTAAGTCACTCCTGGCAGAAGAGATTCACTGCCACCCCTATATGACTTCTTTGCAGTTCCAGCACCGTGGTTCCCCATAAACAATTTTCATTTTATATTGAAAATCTACTGGGCATTTGTATCCCAATTACAAATTTCAGTTCCATCATACAAAGACAAAGTCATCGGCATTGAGATACACTCAGAGGCTCTTGTCATAATCCCAAATCTCTTCCTCACAAAGGATTAAGGCATGGAAAATCTGTCCACAACAGCACTCAGCTACTATATGGTACTGTGTGTGCTCAGACCATTCGACTGGTTTCTTTTTAGTATGAATAGTGACTATCACTTGAAAGATGAATCTACTGTGACCAATGCATCAGTAGACTCAAGTTAAAAATTGAGGTGATATGATAGGAAAAGCATACCACTATCACCCCCACCAGCCATGTTACCCAGATGCATCAGAGAAACAGAACTACATACGGGATCAGTCCTTTCCCCACCATGCTCCTCTTGAGTGAGTGCACACACTCCTGAAATCATGTAAGCCAGTCCTTGAAGCTATTCTTTCCAAAATTTTAGAAAACCAATGTTTTATTACTCGCTCTAATTTTCTTTCACACTGTAACTGACAGCGGGTGTGTAAGTGTCTCATCAGACATATAGGTGGTCCCATGTAAACTCTGATCTGAATAAATGATGCTCAACCATTCACAGTGGTGCATATCTTCTATTTATGTCTTAGATATGTCTTTGAGGATTGCCATTTACCACAGGGTTAGCCAAGCCCAGGCCAAGTCTCAACAGGGTCCAATGCTGTCAAGTCTGATTTTTTGACTGTCCAGGGCTACAAGCATCAGTTGCAACTGCCGGCTATGTTCATGGTCTTCTCACCAGGACATCTGCCAAACACCAATCTGCAGTCTCCACTCTTTTTTCTGGCATACAGAAGACTTCTTATTGAAAATTTGAGTATCTGATGATGCTAGAGGACTCTCTTCATTGAGTATACTACAGCTGCGTTCCCACAGTCACTTCTCTTACAGACTAAGGTGAACATTCCATAGATCACACTGGGTACCAGCCTGTTAACCTTATCATCCTTTCAAACCTGGATGAGGTTCTCATGGGCATCAACAAGTCCTACCTCTTCAGTAGGGCCAGAACCCAAGTGCACATCCCTTTAGTAGGACAGCTTTCCATGTACCATGAAGAGTAAGGAACACATTTCAGGGCACTGTCCACTGTCTTCAGTCCATATATACCAAACACAGGGGCTTTTTTCAAGGTTCAATTGTTCCATCACTTTTACAGTAACAGTTGAAATTCAGCTCCAATGAGCTGAGCATTTATTAATTTATTCAATCTGAGCCTTTCTTATCTATTCACCTTTCTACACCAGTTGCCCAAACACGATGTTGTCCATTCACTTGGAAGCTGCCAGCCACAAAACAAAACAGCCCTTTGTTGGTCAGTAGAGAGTGGTTAATGGGGCATCGTCCAATGTCAGTAGAATCCAGCAACTTTTTAAGAAGTTTCAAAGTCACTCCTGGCAGAAGAGGTTCCCTGCCACCCCTATATGACTTCTTTGTGGTTCCCAGGCACCATGATCCCCCATAAAAAATTTCCATTTTATATTGAAAATCTTCTGGGCATTTGTATCCCAATTAAAAATTTCAGTTCCATCATACAAAGACAAAGTCATTGGCATTGAGATGCACTCAGAGGCTTTTCACATAGTCCCAAGTCTCTTCCTCACAAAGGATGAAGGCATGGAGAATCTGTCCACAACAGCACTCAGCTTCTATATGGTACTCTGTGTGCTCAGACCATTCAAAAGTTTCTGTTTTAGTATGAACAGTGACTATCATATGAAGGACGAATCCACTGTGACCAATGCATCAGTAGACTCAAGTTAAAAATTGAGGTGACATGATAGAAAAAATATACCACTATCATCCCCACCAGTCATGTTCCCCAGATGCATCAGAGAAACAGAACTACATGAGGGATCAGTCCTTTTCCCCACCATGCTCCTGTTGAGTGAACACACACACTCCTGAAAGCAGGTAAGCCAGTCCTTGAAGCTATTCTCTCCCCCATTTTAGACAACCAATGTTTTATTTCCAGCTCTAATTTTCTTTCACACTATGACTGACTGTGGGTGTCTAAGTGCCTCATCAGACTTATAGGTGGTCCCATGTGAACTCTGGTCTGAATAAATGATGCTCACCCATTCAAAATGGTGCATATCTTCTATTTAAGTTGGATAAGTCTTTGAGGATTGTCATTTACCACAGGGTTATTCAAGCCAAGCCAAGTCTCAACAGGGTCCAAAGCTGTCAAGTGTGATTTTTTTTTGGTTGTCCAGGGCTATGAGCATCAGTTGCAATTGCTGGCTATGTTCATGGTCTTCTCACCATGGCATCTGCCACACACCCATCTGCAGTCTCCGCTCTTTTTCTGGCATATAGAAAACATCATATTGAAAATCTGAGTATCTGATGATGCTAGAGAACTCTCTTCAGTCAGTAAATCAGTGCACTGCAGCTGTGTTCCCACAGTCACTTGTCTCACAGACTCAGGTGGACACTTCATAGAGCACACTGGGGTACCAGCTTGTCAACCTTAACATCCTTTCAAACCTGGATAAGATTCTAATGGGCACCAACAAGTCCTACGTCTTCAGGAGAGCCAGACCCCAAGTGTACATCCCTTTAGTAGGACAGCTCTCCATGTACCATGTAGAGTAAGGAACACATTTCAGGGCACTGCCCACTGTCCCTCAGTCCATATATGCCAAACACAGGGGCTTCTTTCACTGTTTAATTTTTCCATCACTGTTACAATAACAGTCTGAAATTCAGCTCCAATGAGCTGAGCATTTATTAATTTATTCAATCCGAGCCTTTTTATCTATTGGTCTTTCTACACAAGCTGCCCAAACACGATGTTTTCCATTCACTTGGGAGTTGCCATCCACAAAGCAAAACAGCCCTTTGTTGGTCAGCAAAGAGTGGTTCACAGGGCACCGTCCAATGACAGTAGAATCCAGCAACTCTTTACACAGTTCCTAAGTCACTCCTGGCAGAAGAGGTTCCCTGCCACCCCTATATGACTTCTTTGCCATTCCCAGGCAACGTGGTCTCCCATAAACAATTTCCATTTTATATTGAAAATCTTCTGGGCATTTGTATCCCAATTACAAATTTCAGTTTCACCATAAAAAGACAAAAGTCATTGGCATTGAGGTGCACTCAGAGGCTCTTGTCATAATCCCAAGTCTCTTCCTCACAAAAGATTAAGGTGTGGAGAATCTGTCCACTACAGCACTCAACTTCTATATGTATTGTGTGTGCTCAGACCATTCGACTGGTTTCTTTTTAGTATGAATAGTGACTATCACTTGAAAGACGAATCTACTGTGACCAATGCATCAGTAGACTCAAATTAAAAATTGAGGTGATATGATAGGAAAAGCATACCACTATCACCCCCACCAGCCATGTTCCCCAGATGCATCAGAGAAACAGAACTACATGAGGGATCAGTCCTTTTCCCCACCATGCTCCTGTTGAGTATGCGCACACACTCTTGAAAGCAGGTAAGCCAGTCCTTGAAGCTATTCTCTCCCCCATTTTAGACATCCAATGTTTTCATTTCCCACTCTAATTTTTTTTCACACTGTGACTGACAGCAAATATGTAAGTGCCTCATCAGACATATAGGTGGTCCCATGTGAACTCTGGTCTGAATAAATGATGCCCAACCATTCAAAATGGTGCATATCTTCTATTTAAGTTGGATAAGTCTTTGAGGATTGTCATTTACCACAGGGTTATCCAAGCCCAAGCCAAGTCTCATCAGGGTCCAAAGCTGTCTAGTGTGTGTTTTTTTTTGGCTGTCCAGGGCTATAAGCATCCATTGCAACTGCTGGCTATGTTCATGGTCTTCTCACCAGGGCATCTGCCACACACCCATCTGCAGTCTCCGCTCTTTTTCTGGCATATAGAAGACATCATATTGAAAATCTGAGTATCTGATAATGCTAGAGAATTCTCGTCAGTCAGCCAATCAGTGCACTGCAGCTGTGTTCCCACAGTCACTTGTCTCACAGACTCAGGTGGACACTTCATAGAGCACACTGGGGTACCAGCATGTCAACCTTAACATCCTTTCAAACCTGGATAAGATTCTAATGGGCACCAACAAGTCCTACCTCTTCAGTAGGGCCAGACCCCAAGTGTACATACCTTTAGTAGTACAGCTTTCCATGTACCATGTAGAGTAAGGAACACATTTCAGGGCACTGTCCACTGTCCTTCAGTCCATATATGCCAAACACAGGGGCTTCTTTCACTGTTCAATTGTTTCATCACTGTTACAATAACAGTTTGAAATTCAGCTCCAATGAGCTAAGCATTTATTAATTTATTCAATCCAAGCCTTTCTATCTATTGATCTTTCTACACCAGATGCCCAAACACGATGTTGTCCATTCACTTGGGAGTTGCCATCCACAAAGCGAAACAGCTCTTTGTTGGTCAGCAGAGAGTGGTTTACAGGGCATCGTCCAATGACAGTAGAATCCAGCAACTTTTTACACAGTTTCCAAGTCACTCTTGGCAGAAGAGGTTCACTGCCACCCCTATATGACTTCTTTACCATTGTCAGGCACCACGGTCCCCCATAAACAATTTCCATTTTATATTAAAAATATTCTGGGCATTGGTATCCAAATTACAAATTTCAGTTTCATTATACAAAGACAAAGTCATCAGCATTGAGGTGCGCTCGGAGACTCTTGTCATAGTCCCAAGTCTATTCCTCACAAAAAACTAAGGCATGGAGAATCTGTCCGCAATAGCACTCAGCTTCTATATGGTACTGTGTGTGCTCAGGTCATTCAACTGGTTCTATTTAGTATGAATAATGACTATCACTTGAAGGATGTATCTACTGTGACCACTGCATAAGTTGAGTGATGAGTAGATTATTTTTTTTTTGTTCAACTCGAGTCTTTCTTTATACTGGTCTTCCTACACCAGCTGCCCAAACATGATGTTATCCATTCACTTGGGAGCTGCCATCTACTAGTGATGCAATTCTTTGTTGTCCAAATCAGAGTGGCTCACCAGGCACTGTCCAATGACAGTAGAATGCAGTAACTCCTTATGCAGTGTCTGTGTCACTTCTGGCAGAAGAGGCTCACTGCATTCCTATATGACTTTCTTCCAGTCCACAGGCACCATGGTCCCATGTAAATTATTGCTGTTTTATCATGAAAATCTTCTGGGTACTGCTATCCCTATTAGACATTCAATTCCATCATACAAAGGCACAGTCATCTGCACTGAGAAGCACTTAGAGGCTCTTCTCATAGTCCCAAGTCTATTCCTCACAATGTGTTAACTAAGGCATGGAGAATCTGTCCACACCAGCACTCAGCCTCTATGTGGCACTGTGTGTGCTCAGGCAATCTGACTGGTTCTCTTTTAGTATGACCAAATGCTATCACTCGATGGGCGGATTTACATGGGTTCTTGTTTTAGTAAATAATGTACAGACATGTGCCCCATTTAAAATCAGTTTCTACACACTTAAATCAATCAGGTAAAACACATGCAACCATTTCACATAATGATTGTTTCAAATATAACAATTTTTCCATATTCTTTTACATGAATTCCATCAACTCTTATTTTCCCTGACTATAACCTCTGTCAGATTTTAACGGCTTAGGTTTCACCATTCATGGGAATCCTATGTCATGCCTCAAGTGTCCTCTCTGCCAACCCTCTAATTCCTTGAATAGTTCCATTGACAAGCAGTCATCAACCTTTTGAATGTCCCTCAGGTCACTTCAAGGTCACAAGAAAGCATTTTTCACATTCAACAACTGGGAAACTCCTAAGACCAAATACTATTTCTTATACTCACAATCCACCACATGGCTTCCAACCCAGACCCCTTAGGGAATATCTGTCATAAAAATGAAGAGGCACTGACACACAATTAAGATCCCAGACTGTAACTATCCCAGTCCTCCTCCCAGGACAAGGCCACTCAGGTGTGCAGGCTTCCTTTTCACCTTCTCAGGTGAGAAAAGTAATGATGTCATCAGTTCCTGTTGAGTGTGAGCACACACTCCTGAAAGCATGTAAGCCAGCCCTTCAAGCCTACCTGGCTTCCCCCTGTTGGGGACCTGGTTTATTCAGGCTAAGGGACAATTTTATTCTCTTGCTCTGAATTTCTTTGAAATATTAATGAAACATTGCATTTCTCTCATTGATTAACCCATGTGTTCATTCCTTTATTTATCCATATTTTTAAAAAAGGGAACATTGGAACTATTTATATACAAGTCATTTACCCTTTGGAAGGAACATCAGGTTCACCACCTGCTGAGCTAGATGCTGGCAGCAATACTAGAGCAGCAAGTGACTCCCCCTCAGTTTACTTCTGCTCACATAGGGTGAGATTACACACATGCAGGATTCAGGAGCTACCTTTCCCACCCAGCAATATGACTAATTCACTGTTAGTCCCATTCTGTCAAACAGGATGAAAGAAACTTCCATCCAATCAGGCCCTCAGGAAAAGTGGCATAGAAGTTAAGAACCAGTTAGTTTCTTGCTTCAGTTGGACCCGTTTATACTCCATGTGGTCACATTCCTGCTACTGTGATCAATGCATCAGCAGACTAAAGTAAAAAGTTGAGGTGACATGATGGAGAAACTATACCAGTATCATCCCCACCAGCCATCTTCCTCAGATGCACCAGAGAAACAGAACTACATCAGGGAACACTCCTTTACCCCACCCACATTCCTGTTGACTGTGAGCACACACTCCTGAAAGCATGTAAGCCAGCCCTTCAAGCTGTTCTTTCCCTACTCCTCATTTTAGACAACCAATGTTTCCATTGCCCACTACAATTCTTTATCACACTAGGTCTGACAGCAGGTCTCCATGCTCATTGTTAGATATATAGGTGGTGCTGTGGGAACCTTGGTCTGAATAAATGATGCTCAGCCATTCACAATGGGATGTCCACTTTTTAGGTCTTTGGTAAGTCTTTGAGATTGCCATCCTACATAGAGTTAGTGAATCCCAGGCTAGCCTTGACAGGATACATTCCTACCCACAGCAATTTTTTTGGCTGCTCTGGGCTATGAGCATCAGTGTCACTGGCTGGCAAGATTCAAGGTCTTCCCAGCAGGTAATCTGCTACATACCCATCTTCAGTCTCTGCTCTTCTACTGGAGAACAAAAAAAAAAACCTTTTTATTGAAAATTTGTGCCTCTGGTGATGCAAAAGGACTCTCTTCAGTCAGCTCATCAGTGCACTGAGGCAGTGTTCCCACAGCCACTTGTCTCACTGACTCAGGTGGACACTTCATGGAGCACACTGGGTTACCAGCTTGTCTCCTCCAACATCCTTTCAAACCTGCAGTAAGGTTCTCATGGCATCAACAGGTCTTACCACTTCAACAGAACCAGAACCCCTGTCACATCTCTTTAGTAGGGCAGCTTTCCATGCACCATGTAGCACAGGGAGCACATACTCAGGACACTGGTCACTGGCCTTTGGTCCATACATGCCACACATAGGGGCTTATTCTACTGTTCAATTTTTCCATCACTGTTACAATAAAAGTCTGAAATTCAGCTCCAATGAGCTGACAGTTTATTAATTTTTTAATTTATTCAATATAAGCCTTTCTATCTATTGGTCTTTCTACCCCAGCTGCCCAAACATGATTTTGTCCATTCAACTAGGAGCTGTCATACACAAACAGAAAAATCATTTGTTGGTCAGGCAAGAGTGGTTCACAGGGCACCGTCCAATGTCAGTAGAATCCAGAAACTCCTAATGCAGTTTCTGAGCCACTCCTGGCAGAAGAGGCTCCCTGCCACTCCTATATGCCTTCTTTCACATTTCTAGGCACCATGGTCCCACATTAGCCATTTCCATTTTATAGTGAAAATCTTCTGGGCATTCTAATCCTTATTAGACATTTCAGTTCTCTCATACAAAGATGAGATCAGCACTAAGAGGCACTCAGAGGCTCTTGTCATAGTCCCAAGTATGTTCCTCACAAAAGACGTTGTCACTGAGAATCTGTCCACACCAGCATTCAGCTTCTATATGGCATTATGTGTGCTCAGGCAATCTGACTGGTTTCCTTTTAGAATGAGCAAGGACTATCACTTGAAGAGCAGATTTACTATGACCAATGCATCAAGTAAACTCAAGTAAAAAATTGAGGTGACATGATGGAAAAAGTACACCACTATTATCCCCACCAGCCATCTTCCCCAGATGCACCAGAGAAACAAACTACATCAGGGAACACTCCTTTACCCACCCATGTGCCTGTTGAGTGTGAGCACACACTCATGAAAGCATGTAGCCAGTCCTCTAGCCTTGCTCTTCCCTATTTTAGACAACCAATGTTTTCATTGGCCACTCCCACTCTCTATCATACAAGGACTTACAGCAGGTTTCTGTGCTCACCATCAGACATATATGAGGTACAGTTGTCATGTTAATGCAGCTTCTGAAACTGAATATTCTCCATTCACTTTAGGGCTACCATCCATAAACCAAACTCTTTGTGGAGAGTGGTTAAAGCACACTATCCAATGACAATAGAATCCAGTCTCTCCTCCCACTGTTGACAGTCTATCCTAGAGAAAAGTCTCTGCCTCTGCTCTATGTCCTCCTACATTTCCCAGGACCACTCTCCCATTTACGCCATTTCTGTTTTCTTAATAAAAATTTCTGAGCACTCTCATCCTGTGTTGGATGTTTCAGTTCTCTCTTTCAAGTCCCAGTAGTCATTACTGAGGGCCACTCATAGAGTCTTGCCATAGTCCCCGTCTATGCCCCACAAAATACTAAGGCACAGAGAATCTGACCTCCCCTGCCACTTATCTACTGACAGCATGTTCTCTGCTCATTGTCAGACATTATAAGCTATAGCAAGTGTTCCTTGTTGAAAATAAATGAAGCTTAGCCTTCTGCTTTGGTGTAGTATCTTCACATTCTTTTACAATTGTCTGAGCCTTTCTATCTACCATCAGGTTAGCTAAGCCCACACCAGGTTCTGAGAGGGTCCATAGCTGCAAATTCCCAATTGTGACCACCTATAGCTATGAGCATCAGCCTCACCTGCCGGCTATGCTCAGGGTCTTCCCACCAGGGAGTTTGCCACACACTTTTCTGCCGTTTCTGTCTCTTCTGCTGGCAGACAGAACACTTATTGAAATGTGCCTCTAGGGACAGTATAGGACTCTCTTCAGTCAGATCATCACTGCACTGCTGCAGTGTCCCCACCACCACTTGTTCCATTGACCAGGATAGACACTTCAAGGGAGCACACTAAGATACCTACTGGTCAATTCCAACCACCTTCCAAACCTGAACAGAAGTTCTGATAACATCAATCCATCCTACTTCAATGCACCTCTCAAACTTCAATAGGGCCGGATACCCTATTGGCATCCATTTAGCAGGGCAGGCTTCCAAAGTATCATAGCCATATGGACCATATAGTCAGGCCACTAGCCACTGCCCACAGGCTTGTAAAAACCCAATCTGAGGTTCTTTTACAACTGTCAGTTCTTCCATCACTGCTACAATTGCAGCATGCATTTCAACTCAAATGAGCTAATCAGTTTTACCTTCATCAATCAGTATTTCTATCCATTGGTTTTAATAGAGAAGCTGCACAAACAGCATTCTCCATTCACTTTGCACCTGCCATTCACATACCAAACATCTTTGTTGGTCAGTCAAGAGTGGTTGATAGGGCACTGCCCAGTGACAGTAGAATCCAGCATCTCCACACACAGCTCCAGAGTCAGACCCAGGACTGGAGCTTCCTGCCTCTTTTCTATGTCCACACTGCATTTCCCAAACATCGAGATACCATATAAACCATTTCCATTTTCTTACTGAACTCTTTTGGACACTCCATCCCAATGAGATGTTTCAATTTTCTCATCTAAAATTTCTGTATTGGTCACTGACTGGCACTCACAGACTCTTGCCATAGTCTCCAGTCTATGCTCCACCAAGGGCTAAGGCACAGAGCATCTGTCCCCACCAGCACTCATCTTCTATATTACACTCTGCGAACTCAATCTTACTGGTTCTCATGTAACACAGCATATTAATATCACTTGAAAAGCAGATTTTCTTGCCTACTGTTTACAAAACTACATAGAAAGTGTTCCCCAATCAGGCACAACTTCTATCCCCTTAATACAACCAGGTAAGACAAATGTAATTCACATAATGCCGGTTTCTAAAATATCAATCAGCTACCAACTATTACCTTAATCCTATCAACTCTTATGTTCCCTTCTGAAGCCTCTAGTTGGACTTAACAGGTTCTGTTTTCACAATTTAAGGGAACCTGACAGCCTGACTGAGGAGTTCTCTTTGTTTCAATCATATGATTGGTTCTGTTGGTAACCAGCCCCCATTGTTAGGTACTTTCCAGAATTCTTCTCCATAACATACCGAGAGACACCATTCTTTAAGGCTTGGAACACTAAGTGTTCTGGGAGCTATGAGACAGGAAGTGTGTGTGAAAATCAAATATTCATAAAAATACATTTTGCTGACCTGAATAAATAAAATTGTATTTCTTATAAATCACAGTATCACACTGATAATAATAGGAACCCATTCCCTAAGTCACATTGCTCAGATTTGTTTGCTTAGGAGAAATTTTACCCACAAAAGTTGAACAACAACCTGCACAAGTGTAGGTAAGACACATTTCTAAGGACAGTTAAGGCCTCCTCTGAAACCTGTCTAACTGAAAAGAAAAATGAGGGAGAGAAAAAAACAGATACACAGTAAGAACAATGGACAAAGTCATTTTAGGTCTTTGCCTGAGAAGCTGAAAAGGGACAAAAGAATAAAGAGAAGCTTCTCAGAGAAGGGACAAAGCTTGGGAGAACTGCAGAGGGATAGTTGGGACAGGTCCTCAGCCCATTACCTCAACAATCTGTATTAGACCTGCTCTTCCAAGGAAGAATTGCCAATCCCAGACAACTGGAAAGTTAGCATACTGATTTCAGGTACAGTTTGAGCAGGTTCAAATCATGTGAACAGGACCAATTTTCTTTCATCTTTCTTCCTTTTTCAGCCTTGGTTCTCTCTTCAAATAGGCTTTTACTTTGGGACTGCAAGAGAATGCAGCATTTCCAGCCTACATCCTTTCAAGTTTAGTTGAAAAGAGTGTTTAAATAAATGCACAAGCCAATGTCCCAGAACTGAGTCTCGTTAACTCTAATTGGCCTGACCTGGGTCAGATGTCCATCTCTAATTCAACCACTTTGGCAAGGAGAATAGGATGTTTTCATTGGTCTATGCCTAGGCCCCCTGCTCCATTTTTTAAATCAAGTATGGAGCCCACTTCTTTTTTTTTTTATAATTTTATTTTTTTAATGGGGTGACATCAATAAATCAGGATACATATATTCAAAGATAACAAGTCCAGGTTATCTTGTCGTTCAATTATGTTGCATACCCACCACCCAAAGTCAGATTGTCCTCTGTCACCTTCTATCTTGTTTTCTTTGTGCCCCTCCCCACCCCCTATCCCTCTCCCATTCCCCCCTCCCCCCCGTAACCACCACACTCTTATAAATGTCTCTTAGTTTCACTATTATGTCCCACCTACGTATGGAATAATACAGTTCCTGTTTTTTTCTGATTTACTTATTTCGCTTCGTATCATGTTATCAAGATCCCACCATTTTGCTGTAAATGTTCCGATGTCATCATTTCTTATGGCTGAGTAGTATTCCATAGTGTATATGTGCCACATCTTCTTTATCCAGTCATCTATTGATGGGCTTTTTGGTTGTTTCCATGTCCTGGCCACTGTGAACAATGCTGCAATAAACATGGGGCTGCATGTGTCTTTACGTATCAATGTTTCTGAGTTTTTGGGATATATACCCAGTAGAGGGATTGCTGGGTCATAAGGTAGTTCTATTTTCAGTTTTTTGAGGAACCACCATACTTTCTTCCATAATGGTTGTACTACTTTACATTCCCACCAACAGTGTATGAGGGTTCCTTTTTCTCCACAGCCTCTCCAACATTTGCTGTTACCTGACTTGCTAATAACAGCTAATCGAACAGGTGTGAGGTGGTATCTCATTGCCGTTTTGATTTGCATTTCTCTAATAGCTAAAGAAGATGAGCATCTTTTCATATATCTGTTGGCCATTTGTATTTCTTCCTGGGAGAAGTGTCTATTCATATCCTCTTCCCATTTTTTTATTGGATTGTTTGTTTGTTTGTTGTTGAGTTTTATGAGTTCTTTGTATATTTTGGATATTAGGCCCTTATCTGAGCTGTCGTTTGAAAAAATCATTTCCCATTTAGTTGGCTTTCTGTTTATTTTGTTATCAGTTTCTCTTGCTGAGCAAAAACTTCTTAGTCTGATGTAGTCCCATTCATTAATTTTTGCCTTCACTTCTCTTGCCATTGGAGTCAAATTCATAAAATGCTCTTTAAAACCCAGGTCCCTGAGTTGAGTACCTATGTCTTCTTCTATGTACTTAATTGTTTCAGGTCTTATGTTTAGATCTTTGATCCATTTTGAGTTAATTTTTGTACAGGGGGAGAGACTGTAGTCCAGTTTCATTCTTTTGCATGTGAGCCCACTTCTTTTGAGACACATGGACTGGGAGTGGATAGAAAGACAGTTTCCACAATGGACTATCAGAGTACCTCTTTCATAACAAGGGGCAGAGATGCTAATGGAAGAAACAACTAGCACATACTCCATTTTCCACTAAGCTTGAGTGTGGCTTTATCCTAGTTGGCCGAGCGTATGCTTTGATTCTGGATTTTCAGAATACCTCAAGACATCAGAAGTGGTATCAATTTGGGAAACAAATTAAAACCTGGCTCCAATATAGAAATATACATAATACATAGATACAGATAATAGGGTAGTAAGTCCCAGAGGGAAAGGGGAGATAGAGGTAGGGGGAGGAGGCAAAGGGGGAGAAATAAGAAAGAAAAAAGACTCTGCATGGGGGTTTGGGGGGGAAGATGTAGAGAATTGAGAATGTTGTTATACTGAGTGGGATACTTGAAACCATGTCAGCACAATAAATTAAAAAAATTTTTTAAGAGTCTGAGAAAAAAAAAGATTTTTAAAAATCACTAACATACGCATTCCTTAATATATTAAAGAAAAAATATGAACAGA